>NC_056745.1:29476817-29533617 GCF_019279795.1 Protopterus annectens
CATAACACATACAACAGACATCACTCCATGACATCATATTATGTAGCATAGTACAGGTAGCAAACATCACTCCATGACATCATATTATGTAGCATAACACAGACAGCAAACATCACTCCATGGCTTCATATTACATAGTATAACCCACACAGCAAACATCATGTTGGTTGTGTCAGGTGAATACTGGCAGAATGTCCAGGAATTAACACTTTGACTTCAATGTCTGTGTGACCTGCTTTATGAAGTTCCATGTCTGGGAATGAGCAGTGATTTGATACCTTTCCTACCATCCCCCACTTGGGAATTACTGATAAACTCACCAAACTAAGTGTCAACCCCTATATTACTAGGTGGGTTGAAAATTTGGCTCACAGATAGAACCCACAATGTGAAAGTAGTGGACTCCAAGTCAGACTGCAGACCAATCACGAGTGGAGTCCCACAGGGATCTGTCCTGTGTCGTCTATTTGTTTGGCATCCATTTCTCAGAACTCCAGGTCAACACAGAGGGACTCTGGTTGACCATGTTCACAGACAACAGCAAGCTAGGAGCCATTAGTAACTTCCCAAGTGATGGAGACATACTACAGAAAGGCCTCACTGAGACCAACGACTGGTGTCAAAACCATGGACTTAAGCTTAATGCCAAAAAATGTGTCATCATCCCCTTTGAGAAAAAACTCAGTATCCACTAATTACCACATCGATGGGAACCCACTGAACCACTGAAGGCATTATAAGAACTCTAGCAACACAGCTTGACAGCAGCCTCTCCTTCGACCACCACATTGCCACTGTGGTCACACAGTCCTTCTATGTAACACATCTCATTACCAAGGGTTTTTCATCCAGAAAGAAAGAGGTCATCATCTCGCTCTACTCTTCCCTCATTACACCAGTCATTGAGTACAATGCCCCATTTGGCATGTACCTCACTAGACACACACAATACTAGGAAAGCTGCAAAAGTACCTGATGAAGAGGATCATAGGCCTTAAGCACATGTCTTACATGGGCAGGCTAAAAAAACTCCAGATATTCTCTGTCTCATATCATATACTAAGAGCTGATCTCTGCTTGACTTACAAAGCCATGTCTGACCTAGCTCTGTTAGAAATGCTACATCTAAATAAATCCCAATCCTTCTACACCACATGCACCAGAGACCTCAACCTCATTACCACAATCAGCAGAAGATGCTGGATGGACAGGTTCATAACCCAGAGATTTCCCATGCTCTCGAATAGACTTCCCATACATGTCAAGCAGAGCACCTCACTGGCCCTCTTCAAGAGAAATCTTGATGTGTGGATGGGAAATAGAAAGTTCACCCCGGGGATCACTCTGGTGGCTCTACTTGATAAAGGCATTGGGAACTAATGTCGGGTGGCACGATGCCAGGGCACTTCCATTGACTAGGCTTGTAAAGACTCCAGGGCCATTAGCCTAGTACAGACCTATGAACCTATGATGAAATTTGTTTTGAAATGGTTCTAAAGTTGCACATACTGAGTCTGAGTCCAGGTTCATAAGAGTAGGCAGCATCAAATGCAAAAGACAAGACAAGTTTTTGGGAGGACGATATTGGCTTCATGCGTAATGAGTACATGAGTCAGCCATGCACCATGCCAGCTTTCACAGAAAGGTGACCTTGTAAAATATCAATAGAATGAAAAGGGATATGCAGCTCAGACATATGGCAAATGTTGGAATCCTAAAATCTAACAAGAAGACACACACAGATTGGTAATAATCCCCTTTGCAACACAGACTACCTTTGCATTTGAGCAAATGATAGCCTTTCCTATTGTTATATCTCAGGAACTGTGGGCCAGAAGTGCTTTAAAAGCTGCATTGGTGTCACCTACAGCACCCCATACCTCAAGGCAATGGATAATCTCAGAAACCAAGCATAATGCTAGCCCTCTTTCCTGATCTGTCCTGAAGAACCATTTGTGCTCATTTAAATGTAAGAGAACAAGGTCAAGAAATGTATTGAATATCTGTCAGGCTGAGGTTTGGGAAATACCTCATGTTCCCCATTTGGTTGTTAGAAAAATCCCTGTAGCTAAAATGATAAGAGCTAGCTCAGGTCTGGCAATTGGCTTAGAGGATTAAGAATCTGTTAACAAGCCATTTTATGTGATCAAGTGGTACAAGGTTTGATACCCTCAGCCTCCATTGTCTCACTGTGTAACTCTGAACAAGTCACTTAACCAGATACCGTTCCTGGGGTTAGTGTGAAGTGGTCCAAGGAAATCACTGCTCTATCCTAGAAAACAAATACAAATAAAAAAGTACATGTTTGAAAGGGGGGGGGGCAGAGCTTTGATGGTTAAATGAAAGCAGCATTGTTTTAGAGCTCTGCAGTCATTTATAATTATCTACAAAAAATCAACTACAAAATGAAACTTTCTTCACATAACAACTCATAAGCACCAAGACTAGTTTATTAATGCATTTCATGGAATTATTCTGAAAGTTCTTGCCAAAATAATTTGGAGATTTACCAGCTTAATGAAGAGATAAGTTCCTCAGAGCACTCTCATATAGACTCTTCAATTAAAAAGACAGCCAAATGACTTCCTCTTCAATTCAGGAGTTAAAATTGAAAATACACAGACTTCAGGAAAATGTAGAAATTTGAGAGAGAACAGCTTAAAACAAAAATTTCAAAGAAATGATACAAAGACATCAGACTAAAATTGCTGATGTAGAAAATGCTTTAAAATAATACAAATGGAAAACTAAAGGAAGAAGAAATACAAACTGAACACTTACTCAAACAAAACATCTGGTTAGTAAATAAATTAGATAACCTATAAAACAGAGAAAGAGAATGTAACATAATAATATTTAGTTTGACTGAACAAAAAAATAAACAGAGGGAGAATAATTAAGAACTTTTTAACCATCTGGATACCTCAACTATGAAATCTTCAAGAAAGACTGAAGTATGGTATAGAAAGGGCTCATAGAGCTACTGGTAAGGCTATAGCATCTGCTACTTGTCTTTTATAGATAAAGAACTTGTTTTTAAAACAGAATGGGAAAAATCACCTCAGAAATATGGAAATATGGTCACTATAGCCTAAGAATTGATAATGACTACTCAGCAAAAAACATGCAACAATGGATAATGTTGTTCACTGGTGAAGCTATTCAAGCAAAATGGAATTAAATCTCAAATAATTTTCCACGCAAGAATAAAAGTGCAATTAACTAATGGAAACCGAATTTTTAACTCCTGAGATGATTCAACATCCTTTGTAAAGAACAACAATATATTATCACTACAAATGAGAATGACTGGGCGTGTCCCACTCTGAAGAGATCCTCAGACAAAGCCTCATGGACTGATTAAAAAAAAAGAAGTAAGAGACTGTACTAACCCACAAACCTTAGCACAAAAACTTTGAAGATGTCTCAGATAAAATAGACTGCAAATAATGACTTTGACCCCAGATTAACTTTAATCTGACTTAAACTTTACCCTGTGATAGACAAGGGGGGAGAGAGAGAGTGAGAAATAGAGAAAAATATACAAGGTAACTTCTCAAGATAAATACAGGTAAATATTTACTGACTTTTATAAATTTAAGGTTTCTTCAAAACATATGTGACATTTATTGTAGTTCAAATAATAGATATGCTATAAACTCTTCTTCTGTTAACAAGCTCCATTCCATTGTATAAGTAAAAAACACAAGCAGTAATAAACAAATCCACATTTTGCCATGTACATTTTCATGTGAAGTCAAACTGGTATTACATCTATTGATGTTCCAATGCAAAACTCTATGAGTTGTCACTGACAGGGGTTAAGCTTGAAGACTTGTGGCTATAGTTGTAGAATTGAAAAGGTTTGACTATATAAATGTAGAGACAATCAGTCATAACATGATTTAGCATGAGTGAAGTGAATGGACTTGTTGATGCTTTGTCACTGAAATATAATATTGTTCATGAAATTGAGAACTAACTTGTGCCCTTTGTGTCTTGATTTGTGCTTCTGTTTCTTTTTTGACTGCTCTCCTTTCAAGGCACTGATACTTCCTGCTTAGTTATATAAGGACTGATGATGGAATTTGGCATTGGGATGCTTTGTGCACTTTCTGCAGGAAAAGTTAAATGTGTACTGTGATGATATGTTCACAGATATCCTTTGACTCACTAGTTGCTCAAACAATGACTTGACGTGTTACAGTGTTGCAGAGAAGAGGGTGTGAGTAGAGAAATGGAGGTAGCGATTGCGGCGGTTTAAGACAGAAGCGAGATGTGTTTTTATTTGATATGGTCACCTTTTCATGCTTATCCTTATTGTTAGTGGGAATAGTAAGTGCTTGGGATGGGATAGCAGGTTTCACTTTGAGACCTCTAACTAGCTATCACATGCATTGGCTACTCTTCACATGTGTGTTGGGACCCTGACACAGTTTTGAAGATGTTTCTTCCATTTTTCCTCTCTCAGGGTTGTGTCTTTTTCCAAGCATTCTTTGACCAGTGTCTTGATGTCTTGGGCAATTATTTTGCACAGCTGTCTTGGTGCTTTAAAAAAGCTCCCGCATGAGGGTCATGGGGTGGCTGAAGGCAGGAGACTGAGCTCTTGGAACTGGTTGTTGTGATGTGAAGGGCCTGCTTGATTTTGTATGATTGCACCTTTCTGAGCATTTGCACTTCCTACCTTCAGCTCTTACTTCTGTTTGCACTATTGTGAAGGTTGGTGCTCTGACAGTTAAGACCACACCGATAGGTTTTGGTGTTTGCAAGATTGCACCTCCCTGTATATTCACCTTTCCCACCTTCAACTTATGCTATTATTTTGCTTTTTTTGTGAAAGATGAAATTCTGATAGTTAAGAATATGGGGATAAATACAAGTCACCAAAAGCATTATGACGTTAAACACATTTTACAAGTTAATATATGGATAGTCAACAACTGTATTGTTTTAGTATACTCCATGTACTTGTTATATTTCTATAACAGGAAAAGAGGGACAGATGTTAAAGGTAGAGAAGATAATATATTATATAACTTGAAGAAGAGATATCTCTATAATACATGACCATGGTTCCACATGAATATCTATCAGTCCTGCTCCCTCTTATGGGGTGAGAAAAAGTTTATAAAATGAAGTATTTTCTTTTGTAATTCAAATTAACTAAAGCAAATAAGTTAATATTTGAAACTTTTATGAAATGTAAGTATACTATAAGTTAAACATAATACATACTATAGAAAAAAAACACAATTTCTTGAACTTAAATACAGATAAACTGCTAACAGACTAAAATAGCAGTTGCTATTATTATTTGCTCATCGAGAAACAAAGTTACAGAAGACTATTTTACTTAGCACTTAACAAATCAAGGTACAACTTATATTATATTATTTGTAATCCATAACAAATTAAAATTTCCTTTGTCCAGATAAGGACACTTTTTAAGAGGTACCTAACTATTTATACTTAATAATATGCTTTCTCATTAGGATGGGGTACTTCACAATGGAAATAAAATGAAATAGAGGATACACTTAATAAATTAATATAGTATTGAGAAATTAATACATTCTAATTCACAGATACGCATATATAAAAATACATATGAAGATGTTTATCAGCATTGACATTGTCAGCATATTGCTAACTTACTACAGGGCTTTGATGGTATTAAGAATTTCTAACCAAATCTAAAATTTGTTGGCTGGATTCTATAGGAGGATTAGCTCACATAATCTTGATATTACTAGGCTAGGAATTCTGAGAAGTCCATGTATTCAGACAAGCAATTTCAATTTATATTCATACTTAAACATAAGCTTTAAATTTCCTGGAGTTATACATATTATTACTGTTAAATCTTATGGAGGTAATATTTTACATGGTATAACTTTATACATCAAAACAATAATATCAATGGCAATACTTATACGTTTTCATAATTTCTATATTCTTCTGTGGCCCTAATGTTACTTTCATTAAATATTAATGAATTAAAATCCAAGGAAAAGATCAAATTTATTACAATTTCTAAATATTTGTAAGCCACGCATTGTATTTCTCCAAGAGACACGTTAAACATTTATATAAAAATAGTTGGAATCCATTCAGCTATGTAATTTTATCCCAATCTATTTTTAAAAGCTGAAGAAGAGATTATATGATATTATGGAACAAATCCTACATCACCCCAAACATTATATAAATATGAAAATCAAGATAATCTAATATCACTTATAGTAATAAAAATACAATAATAAATTATGCAATCTAGCTAATCTGGATTGGTTCTCTGAAATGGGATTAATCTACCCAAAAACACTTAGAATCTTAATTAACACAAAGTCAACCTAATAGTTGGAGGAATCTTTAATTGTTTATTAAATTGCAAAAAAAAAACTGCAAAAAGAAAACTGTTATTGACTTCCATGGCAAAAGCTCTCAAAAACTGGCTAGAGCTTTTAAATTTAAAAGATACATTCTGTTTAAAAGAAACCAAATCTGTACATTTTACTCTTTATTGATTTCATAACAGTAATCAAACTAGAATTGATAACATATGTATTTCATCTGATGCAATATTTGAATTGAATATTATACCCTGTCCAATTTCTGGTCTTATTTTAAAACTCAAAAACACATATATACACATAAATACACAACTTCCTTATATATCTAGAATAGAAGCATATGTGACCAAATAAAAAATATAAGCCCTGGCTGATTTCTGAAGTGTTCTTTATTAAAATAAATTACATAGAAGATGCAAATATAATTATAGTTTGGGACACATTAAAAACACATATTTGGCAGACCATTATCTTTGCATAAATAAAAGCTAAAACATGAATCTGAATTAGAACATTTACAAAATGAGTTACACAATGGTAAAATTAATTATAGTAGCAGAGATAAAACTACAATTGACATATTAGAAAATAATTCATAAAAATACTCCAAAATACTATCACATAAAACAGCAATAGCCTTGGAAAAGTAAAAGTAGCTTTGCTTGCTATGTCTCTGAAGCATGTGAATAACCTATCCAAGAGAGTAAAAATACAATCTAGAATTAATAAAGTTGTTGAGATAAGCAACATTAATAATAATAAAATATATACAGAAATTGAATATATTCTAGATGTATTTAGGCAATAGTATTTATCTCTAAATCAAGAATTTACACTCAAATATAGAGTTCAGACTTCATCATACATACATGAAGAAGAGTAATCCTCGTTCAAAAGAAAATTTGATCAAACAAATAACTTATAAAGATGTCAGCAAAAAAATAATCAAGCAACTTAAATATAATAAAGCTCCATATATAGATGGTATAATATCTGAAATATATAAATTATTTTCTCCAACTGTTATAATTTCTTTTTCATTGAAACCTTCATAAAAATTCAAAGTAAATAAACTATCCCTCCATCCTGGAAATATTCACTAATTACACCAACACTGACACAAAACAAAAATTCTCAACTCTGTTCCTTTTATAGACATATATCTCTATTAAATAATGATGATAATATTATCATGTCAATATTTAATGATAGGCTGAAAGAACCCTATTTTTTCTTCCTAACACCTTTAATGAATTACGATTTGTGACATAAGCAAATTTGCATTCATATAAAAATAATCAAACTGTATTAACGTAACAAACATTATGCTTCACATATATTGTGATATATTGCACAACTTAAGCAGCATTGCATAAATTATTAAATTCCTGTTTTTTTTTTAAATAGGAAATATCTTTGTAAAACTATCAAGGCAAATAAAAAATAATGATCAAACTGTTTTTACTTACAAGAGAAAAAAGCATGAAAATAATAGAAATGTATTAACTCTTATAGATATTCAAAAAACAGAAAATAAGCGTTATTTGTAAGTCTAAATATTGATAAAGCCTTTGATAACATAAATTGGAAATACCTATTTAAAACACTAGACATTTTAAATTTTTCTACACAATTTATTTTTCACTTAGAAAATATATAAAAAACTAATAAAAGTTATGTAACATTAGGCCCTTTCATTTCCAAACTGATTATTTTGAATAAAAGAAGCAGACAAGGTTGTCCTCTATCACCTGTACTGTTTGCCATGAATATAAAATTGCTATCAATCTCTATTAGAAATAATAAGATTGAATGTATAGCAATATGAAATAACTATAACTCAAAATTAATGCTGTTTGCTGATGACATTATATTGACTTTTGCAAATGAACGACCAATATTCAAAGAAACTGAACTCACTATTAATACATTTCAAGAATGCTCAGCATTTAATAATACAAAGTCATGATATTTACATTTAAATAAAGTTATTTACACTATTGGTAAACAACAGTAGAATACTTTGGTTTAATCTTAATGGGAACAATACCAGAATTTAAAATTACTAGCTATAAAAGCATTTTAAACACCATTACAATCTCAATTATAAAATGGAATAAAATCTTTCTACTTTTTGAAGATATGTTGCAATTAATAAAAATGGTTCTTTTTCCAAAGGTATTATATATCATACAAGCTCTAGCTTCATCTCCTGATAAATCTCAAGTAAAGAAAATTAACAAAACATTACTAACATTTCTTTAATATCCTATACAACTTAGAATAGCCTTTCAACATCACTTTAAACTTTACGATTCAGGAGTGATTAACTTCCCAGACTTAAACACTTTTTTTTTAAATCAATAATTTGTAAAACTATTTTGAACTGGGTAGATCCATCCTACAATTCAAACTGAAA
The DNA here is from genome assembly GCF_019279795.1 of Protopterus annectens. Lineage (NCBI taxonomy): Eukaryota > Metazoa > Chordata > Ceratodontiformes > Protopteridae > Protopterus > Protopterus annectens. The sequence goes on from NC_056745.1 coordinate 29,485,590, forward strand.
AACTTTACATCTGTCTCTTTTTCATGAAAAAAATGAAAATTGATATGAGATGCACCACAAAAGACAATATTTCTGGTAAACTATGTACAACCAAACTATATGCAATTTAATACCTCTCCTTCCACTTAATCTAATTAGAGCAATCACTTTACAAAAACATTTAAAAACACCATTTTGACTAACATAGATCTCAAACTCTTGTGCAAACTAATTATCCTTATAACAATTACAAGAAGTTTTTTTGATAAACTTAATCCTACTAAACTTTAAAAGTACAAAATAAACAACTTAATTTGCTGGCACCATTGCACTGAAGACCTGAAAATAAAAGACACACAATATTTAAGAAAAGAATATGCTTTAAATTGTCAACATTAGCTCTGCTTGCAAAAGATAGTAACATATGCTCAGAAGAAATATTTCATATTCACAGTCTCAATACAAAACAATCCAAAATTAATACAACTATTATATGAAATAATTTATAGTTAATCAAATACAGAGAATACAGATAGTATGTAATACTACATTTGCTGCTCAAAGCAGAAGAAAACACAAGTCTTTCACTGTTCCAAAACCACAAATGAGTTCATTTTGTAAAATACATAAAGGAATAAGGTTAAGCGCTTTCATCTACATATAAGTAGACTTCATCAGAACAATTCTATTTTTCAAATGCCACATTATATAGATGGTACTAACCAAGCCATAACTTCTAACCTTAAACATCACGCGTCAATTACCTATTTAAAGTGCTCTGAGCTCTCATTGTTCATTCTTGTAGTTTCCCAAAGGTTCACATTAGCAATACAAGTAAATATACTACAAAAGAATCCTAACTTTATACTAAGTATGTAACCATCGAGCTAATAAATCTACTACTCTAAACTACAATTTACCTATACGTGTCTATTGAGACTAAATATTCAAACTAGTAAAATACATAGGCATAAACTAACATTTAAAATATTTAATAAAAACATAATCAGAATGCAAGATATACATTTTAAAATAACAAAGTCAATATACATTTTATGGGTTCATCATTCTGCTAATAATAATGTGTGGTAAAAAAAACCTAATATTTATGAATTTGTATTCTCTAAAATGGGCTTAATGGATATATTCTCATTAATTCCAGGGTAAACTGATGCATTTAACTTAATCTGCCATCTAGTTTCCCTTTCCCGCAGTCTCTTGCAAATATTACCTCCTCTTGGGTTAATTTTAACACTCTCTAAAATTCCAAATTTATAAGTGTCACAAGTTGTACTTTCATCAAGGTGCCTCCACAAAGCATTTTTCGTATCTTTTTCTGATACAATACCTGTGATCATATATCCTATTCCTTAGGCACCTATCCGTCTTTCCCACATAAAAACATGGGCATTGCTTGCATTCAGATTATGTTTTTATTAAATGTTTTTATTAAATATTTTAAATGTTAGTTATACATACATACAATTCTGACAAAGACATTGCAAACCCAGACATCAGTACTGACTCTGGTATAGACATCAGTGCTCATAAGTCACTGCTAACAACCTCAGAACTGGTATCAGGGTCAAAGAGGCAGTGAGAACAGTCAGAGACACCTAAGCACAGGGAAAATCAAAGCTCTGCTGCCCCAGCCCTAGCAACACTGGGTCACCCAGCATGGCTTCTGCAATGCTGTCATAATCAAATGCTCCACAGAGGGGAAGAATGACAGTCTGTGTGAAACAGGCCTAGATGCCAGAATTAGACATACTTCTTTTTTTCAGACAAACTCATTAAACTCTATGGCTTTGACAACTAACAGAAAACATGCATTCAGTCAATGTTGAAACTTTCTCAATAACAAAAGAAATGTAGCTAAGCTTAGGGCTATTCATTGTTTTTGATGTAATTAATTGAATTATTGATTATTACCTTGAGTATATAACTACAATTTAGCTTAATTGGTTTGACTCTGAAGAAACCATTTGAATTTTATGGCAAAAGCACTCAGTCTGTTGGTGCTATATTAAACTGTTTGCTACAACTTTATTGCCTTGGTAGCTCAATTGTTTTATTTTCCAGTTTTATTTTCTTAATTTATCACTATATAAACATCTACAGCATGATGCTAAATGTATCTTTCTTCATAGATATGGCTAAATAGCACAAATGTTATCTCTTCTACCTGCTTAACATCACATGAAACTCAGTGGTATAAACAAATATCTTTTATCTGTTTTGCACTTGTGTACATAAGGGGTATTTGGTGCTGATCATAGAACTCTGCTAAACATCACCATCTAACTATGATCAATTATGGTACACAAGTTTTTTACAGAGTTAGGGTTGTAAAGGCCCTAGGCCCATTAGCCTAGTAACTTCCTATGAACCTATAAACTCTGTTGTAAAATCTTATTTATATGTTCCATATTATTCTTGTGCATAAAATGCTATTTCTTAAATATAAATGCTAATATAAGCTACCATGTATAAGTAATTTGATTAGACTTTTTGTGCAAAGTCTATTTCTCTTTCACTTGTAAATATTTGATTGGACTTCCTGTTTCAATGGCACAAACATAGGAAATAGAATGCACATTTTATTACTCATTCTTAATTGTACTGCTTGATTGCCAATGTGATTTGCCTCTCCAACTGTGCCTATCTACATGATTCCTACTTCTATTTCCTGTACTTTTCACATACTATAAAGCCTGGTAAACATCTTTCTAACATCTACCTCCCTTCTTAACCTCACTTGTACTATATTTCAAAATTCTATTGTATATTCAAGCCTTGCTTACTTCTCTCTGTCTATTTCCTTTTACTATTTTGAATTCCCAATAATACTATATACTCTTTTCCTACTGAAATTCTCTGTTTCCATCTCACATTCCTCCCTTTTATCATTTTCTTTTTTAGGGAATAGCCACAAATGATCTACATATTGAAACTGAGTTCAAAGCCTTCATAAGAGAAAAACTTAACCTTGTGGGCACACCTATCTACAGGTTATTGCAGAGACATTGGACTTCCAGTAATTGTATGTTGTTTATCGTTGTTAACTTTAAGCATAAATCTTAGTGTGTATACTATTGCCCTAACACCTGTTGCACATCACCAATACAACCATCCCCCCTCCACTTGTTACATCATCTGCCTCTCACTGTCTCTTCTCAAGTTCTCTTAGGTAATCTCCTCTCACTTTCTTAATGTAACTCCCCTACTTAGAATGTTTCCATCAACAAGTATTCCAGCTCAGCCTTACACTCACAACTCTTACTTTCCAGGTCTCTTCTTCTCACCTAGATCCCTCTCCCTGATTTCTCCTTTCATCTATGTTTGTATTTTGATGGCAATTTAGAATTCTTTCTCTGCTGATCTGTAGTTAACTTTACAAAATCTGCTAAGCATAACCACACTTTGCAACAGTAAGATAAACTTTTCACTTACTGACAGTTTCTGGCACACATCTGAACAAAGGTCCTTCCTGCTCTGTTCCACTCTCACTATCTCTCAGGCTTCCCTCCTCTCCCATACCCCACCCCCATTCCCACCCACCCGTGCATCAATTTCATTTATTCTGTCGCGCCACCCCCTGCAGTATCCAATAATAATCAACCCACTCCCATTCAATCACTAAATAGCATTTTAACACCCCTACAATATCTTAATCCAATAATAAGACTCTCACCCTTTTTATACTGCTTCCATAATATCTACTATCCTCACACGAGATTAACTACTACATCTTCTACCCACAACCTTAACATTACTTGTATACTACCACCAACAACACTATCCCAAAAAACATCTTATCCAATTTGTACTCTACTTTAGCCATAATGCCCTTCATTCACACACCTATCTCTCCACTGTGCCTGCATGCCATTCTACTATGCGTCCTATCTCTTCTGACAATCTTACATACAGCTTATACACCTGAAACAAGTACACCTACAGCTGCCACACAATCCTCATCTCTATCTATCTACTCAGACATATCCGCTAGCCTGTATTCCCTCAACATACTCCTTTACACCATACTAAAACTCCTACAAAAGCACTCTCAGTCATATAGGCATCCCCAGTGACCCCATCCGATATGGGGATATCCACACAAACACAGGACCCAACTTACTAACTGCCAACCTTCCTAGTTCACATAAATAACTACATTTCACAAAAAACAATCTCTAAAGTATCAGAAACAAAATAACAGATTTCCATGTATTGATATCCCTAAATAAACTAGACATTTCAGCTGCAACTGAAACGTAGATGAAATCCTACATAAAGGATTTAGAATTCCTTCCCCCAGGCTATGCCTGCCTGTGAGCAGACAGACCCTGGAAAAAAGGAGAAGGCATAGCCATACTGTTTCCTAGCATCCTCACCATAGTCCCATATTCCAATCCTATTCCCCAATTTTGACATCTGAAATACTCATATCACTCCTCAGACTGAACAATGCCAAGTATCTGTGAATCATAGTCCTATACTTCCCCCAGGTAACAATATTCCCATTCTAGAAGATAGTCTAGCCTGGATATCAAGCATACATAATGAGACAATTATCCTAGATGACATTTCCATCATTGAATATCAACCCATTCAATTTTACACAACTAATAAGAGATATAATCAAACCCAACAGAAATACAGAATCTGGTTCAATTCTTGACTCAACACTAGTGTCAGTCCCAAATAAAGTTTCAGCAGGAGGTTCACTTCCTTGCACCATTAGTGATCACCTACCAGCCTATTTATTTTGTAAAATCAACACAATACCTTCCCAACCCCAATATAAACAAAGTAGAAACCTAAACAACTATAATTCATTAACCTTTAATGAAATTGTAAGTAATATAAATTGGAATATACTAAAAGTTCTGCCCCTTGATAAGGCTGTTGAATTCTTCAGCTCCACATTCTCCTTACGAGCATCCAGACCTCTTTAAAACCAAGCTCAAGTCCTGCTACAACAAGTTACTAAGTTTGCAACCAACAAAAACACTCTTCCCACCACTGCATCTCCCCACAAGTGCTTAACTGACTTGAACTTCCAAATTATCTAATGTATATACAGTTAACCACAGCACATAAAATAATTTACAAACTGTCCAGCCCTTTCATCCATTTTAACCCACTACCAACCAAATAGGCCACTCCAGTATGAAAACCAACTCCTTCTTCAAGTAGACAAACCAAAACTACCAGCTGGTGACATGCTTTATTCCTTTTCTGTTGCCAAGCTATGGAATTCTCTCCCAGTGGTTATCAGAACCACCAACAATATCTACTCCTTCAAATAATCATTGCACCAACACCTCTCCACCCTCTGGCAATGCAGATGTCCTAATTCCCATCCATCTATAACCTTATTGCCACACCCTAAGTCATATTGACCTTATAATTCTTCGAATAGTTATTCACTATCTATTGTTGCCTAACCATCTGTCAATAAAACAATGTCACTCTTCCCTGCACCATTTATGCTGGCTGCAACTCCTAGATTACCTTGTAAACATTTGTATATGACTGATTATCACTAAAAATATATAACAATAAATTTGGTTTTTAGTATGCATCCTTAAACTGTGATATCTGTACATACATTATTATATATGTATAGCCATTCTACTCTGTTTGATTAATATTGTGCCATTTTGATAACATTGCTTGTGTGTACTATGGTTATTTACCATTATAATAACTGCCTTGAGGAGCTCTTATCCCTGGGCCTCCACTGAAAATGGGTTATTTCAGCCCAATGGACTTTCCTTGTAAACAAATGCCAATAAATAAATAATTAAATAAATAAGTAAATAACTTCCTAAGTCCGTAAGTTAGATAAAGTGTTCAAGCTTTTCTGCTGTCAAGGAACACTATCTTAGTACTTGAATCAAACACCATAGCACCAGCCCAATCATCCAGACTTCTTAAATTTTACTAGATTATTTGCACCTCTGATATATTCAGGTAATTTATTCCATAACTATACCATCCTATATGTCAAATAAGTTCTATTATTTTTATTATATAACTGAAAACAGAACATTAAATTATAATGTTTATATACCTTTGGATTATTACATACTTCCAAACCCAATAAGGATTGAAGCTTTAAACATTGGAATAACTAATGATTCCTTCCAAGATCTTGGTTTGTATCCATTATAGATCACAGCATTAAATGTCCTAGTTAATATACAAACTAAATGATCTTTTATATTAACCAAATAAATTCCAGCAATATAATCTGGTCCACTTGATATATCAGATTTAATTTTATTTAAGAAACTTAATAACATCTCTCCAGAAATATTAGAACATTTTGTGACATAATCAATTCTTTCTTCCATGAACTGAGAATAACAATCATGCATAACCATGCCAAGACTGGTACAATATTCATTAAATTTATTAGCTTTCAATTTATGATCATTAATTATTGACCCATATGCAAAAACAGAATTAATATGATCAATTTCATTCCTGAAGGAATTAACATATTTATGATTTTTTTGTGTTTGTGTGATTGTTTGCAACACATTTTCATATTGCAGTTTTTCATTTCTTATATTGAGTCATAGTTCCTTGCTTTTCAACCTTAACTTCTTTTTAATATACTTATTTGGAAATTTATGGCAACCACAAGAACCCCTCATTTTCATACTATATAATTTATTCAAATTATAATGCTACTTTACTAGGAATTTATTTTTGTAATGCACTGTTCTATAGCAAGTTGTCCCAAGTATACTGTTATAGAAAATAAATATTATATACTATTATAACCCCTACAAACTGAGTCAGTCATCTTTACCCAATTCAAAGAAAGCAAATTATTATTTAACAATTCATAATTATTTACACCATAATTATAATGTTTAGTCCATACTCTCTACTTACTCTTTGCAACTACATTTGATGAGATGGACAAATAATTGAATAATCCTAGAGAAGGATAAATCTGAATACTTTAAATTAAAAATCAGATTATGTGTACCTAACAGGTTTGGTATATTACTACCTCAAGTCAGTTCCAAAATTAATTGTGTAATATTATGATTACTCAAAAATATCAATAAATTCTCTTTCACATTTACTTGCCAATCAATGGTAGAAAAATAAAGTCAACTATTAGTGCCCGATTTCTATACTCTTAATTTGTATTTAATATAAACAAATAATTATATTGATTATCTAAATCAATTGTAGGAGCTGGACAACAATGTGTCAGTGTTATAGGATCATGCAACAATATTCCATACGCTTGGATTATTACACACTCCAACTCAGCAATAGTCTTTACTAGTTTACAAGAAATTCAATTTCTAACCCATAAAGGTATGCCACCACCTCTCTTGTTTATTCATAAGCATTCAAAGTTGTTATATCTTAGCATTTGCATGTCAGATGAATTCCATTTCTCAGTAATAGTGATAAACTCATATCCTTCAAAAAGTGCAATAAATTTTAACTCACTTTGTTTGTTCCCCAGATTTTGGGCATTACAATGGAAACATTTTAAAGATCTATTAAACTTGTTTCTATTGCACAAATGTACCCACTCAGGTGATGTCCTTAATAAATTGGCATAACAATTAAGGTGCTTACCTTATAGACATGTACAGGGTTTGATTTTCACCTTTGGGAAGCATGGCTAAGCTTAAAAAGACCCTTGTGGCCATTACCCTTGTAAAAAGTGGTTGGGTTTGGTATAATGGTTAAGGTTTTCTCCTTATAGACACAAGATACTGGGTTTAATTCTAACCTTGAGATACTTGATAGGTTTAAAATGGCACTTTATGACAGTTAGTCTAACATTCTCCTATGAAGCTATGAAGTCTGGCAGAACCTTAGATCCATAGTAATTAAGATAAACACAACCTTTTGAAAACTTTGTAAAATCATAGACATAGTTTTCCCAAATGTTTATTAATTTAATATTGCTGACAAAACAAAGTTGTCTTAGCCATTTATTTTTAAATTCAACCACTGATAATCTGACCAATATAAGCTAGAAAGGATTTCACATAATGCAAGCTCTAGATTTAAAGTTTCAAAATAATCTGTTATATCAATATTTTCATTTTTCATCATATTTAATCGTGCATACTTTAGTACCTCCCAGCAAAATAAAGTTAGTATAAGTCAGTTAACCCTGGTTAACCTTGGTTAACAACTCAAGTAATCAATTAACTTCGACCCTGGTAAAGAGGGATCTGTAATATACCCTTTATTCAATTATGTTATTTGACTAATAATGTGTTTTACATGTACAGAAGTTCATAAATAAATATTAGTCTAGCTGCCCTTATGAGCCATTTTAAACCAAGCCAATGTCTCTTCTTGTGTTCAGAATAACTTATCCCATATAGATTGGCCTTACCTATCCCATTCAAATATCAATAATTATATAGTGGTCCCAAAGACTAGCTGGGATGATACCTTAAATAATTTGAGGAGACCCATGCATGGGATAAAGTGTTTAGGAGCTGCCTCTGTCCATTAGTAGTACATGGGGCAGTCCTGGGGTAAATTTTCCGTTTCCCATTCATAGATCTAAGTTGCACATTAATATGGACAGTTATTAACCTTGTTTTATGTTGCTGTGATTCCCCAATTACCAGTAGTTGAATATAATATCATTTTGTTACCTGTTACAGAAATAAAATACTTTTTATTGTGTTTATTAACATATCTGTCTTCATGAACTAATCCCCCAAAGATTCATACGCTTTCTTACCTATGACTTCTCTTGCCATTCTTCATTCTGCCCATTAATATATTTACTGGTATCATCAGAGCAAGGATCATAGGAAATGCTACCAGATAAAAAAAAAATTTCCTCCAAACTTACTGTGTTCAAAACAATAGGTTCATAGGTAAGTACTAAGCTATTGGCCCAAGGTCCTGTGTAAGCCTAGCCAACAAGGTTCCCTGACTTTTGCCACCCAAGAAGGTTATTTTCCTGTGCCTCTATCGAGCAGGGCCACAGAAGTGATCCCTGGGGTGAATTTCCTATTACCAATCCACTCATCAAGAAGAGTGCTAGTGAGGAACTCTGCTTGACATAGATAGACAGCTTGTTCCTGAGTATGGGAAGTCTCTGGGACAGGAATCTATCCCTCCAGCATGTTCTGTTTATTGTGATGACAAGGTTTAGGTCCCTGGAGCATGTATCTTGGAGGGATTGGGATTTCTTTAGGTGTAGCATGTCCAACAACTCTGGGTTTAACATAGCTTTATATGTTAGGCAGAAATCAACTCGGAGTAGGTGATATGCTAAGGAGTAAAGCTGGAGTTTTTTGAGACTGTCAGCATAGGGCATCTGTTTGAGTCCCGTAATCCTCTTTGTGAGGTATTTTTGTGGCCTTTCCAGCTGTTGCAGATGTCTTGTGAGGTATATTCCAAAAGGGGCGTTGTACTCAATAATGAGTCTAATGAGAGTCGAATAGAGGGGAACAATGACCTCTTTTTTCCTGGATGAGAACCCTTTCATAATGAGGTGTGCCATGTAGAAGGATTTCCTGACTACTGTAGTGATGTGATTATCAAAGGAGAGACTACTGTTCACCTGAGTCCCAAGGTTTCTTATCACACCTTTGGCATTAAGTGGACTGCCACCTATGTGATAGTTCATGGGTACAGAGTTTTTACCAAAGGGGATGACAATGCACTTTTTGGCACTGAGCTTGAGGCCATGGCTCTGACACCAGGTATCAATCTCAGTGAGGCCCTTCTGAAGGATGTCCACATTGTTTGGGGACTCGACTATGGAACCTAATTTGCAGTCATCTGCAAACCTTGTCAGCCAGTGGCCCTCTGTGTTGGCCAGTACTTCAAAGAAGTAGATCCCAAACAGGAGAGGACCCAAGACTGAACCCTGTGGTACTCCACTTGTCACAGGTTTGAAGTCAGATTTGGAGTCAGCAACTTTTACAGTGTGGGCTCTGTCAGTGAGCCAGTTGACAACCCATGTTGTGACGCATGGATTTATGCACAGTTTAGTGAGTTTATCTATGATTTCAGAATGGGGATTATGTTGAAACCCTTGCCGAGGTCAAGACAGGCTGTGTGAACTGCTTTACCCTCATCTACGGCTTTGGTGACTGTTTCAAAGAAGTCAATCAGGTTCAGGAGACATGATCTGCCTTCACAAACCCAAACTGGGTATGGTCCAGAGTTTGGAGCTTACCAATGTCTTTGTTTATGAGTTCAATAATGATGCATTCCATGGCTTTGTAAACCAGGCTCGTCAGGCTAATAGGGCAATAGTTCCTGAGGTTCGTGGTGGCTCCCCCTTTGTGGAGTTGTATAACTGTTGCTGTGGGCCATTCAGTGGGTACAAAGCCTGTCGTGAGGCTATGCTCGAACATGGTGCTTAGGTGGGGGGGGGCAGTTTATTCTGAAGTTTGTGTAGGACACAGCCTGGGATGATGTCTGATCCCATGGAGGCTGTTCTTGACTTTGGAGAGTGAAGTTTTTACCTGCTCAGTTGTGATTGTAGGGGCACTGCATTCTTCCAGTATGGATATTGGCCCTTTAAGGGGAGAGGGGGGTAAAGTTAGCACTGAACCTATCAGCCAGGATGTTGGTGATATCAGTTGGTTCCATAATGTTCATGCCATTGTGCTGTAACTCAGAGCAGACCTGGGTGTTGCCATTTAGATTTTTGACATAGCTGTAGAAAGCTTTGTGGTTGTCCTTAGAGTCAGTGGCAATCTTGTTTTTGTAGTTGACTTTGGAGGATTTTATCAGGGATCTCAGCTTCTTACAGGGGCTGACCAGGGAGCTCCTCTGCTCATGGGATTTTACTGTCTTTTGCAACAGTTTCTTCCTTCTGTTGTAGAGTTTGTCTACAGCAGGGGACCACCAGATTGGCTTCCTTTTTTTGGAGGATAGCATCTTGGTTCTGTTAGGGATAGCATGATCCATGCACTCATGTAAGTGCTAATAGAGTGCATTTGTATAAGATTTGACAGTCGTAACTGTATTGTCCATCTGCATGGGTGTTGTGAAGTTAGCCACTTCTGTCTTAAGAAGCATGAAATTGGCTTTGGAAAAATTCTTTACAGTGGTTTCCTCAATGGAGGTTGAGGACAGGATGTGGATATCCATGGTGATTAGCTCATGGTCAGATCTGACCAACAAGGAGTTGACTTCAGGTGTGGTACACTGGTCATTCATGTTGGTAATGATTAGGTCAAGGATATTATTGCCCCTAGTGGGGGTGTGGATAAGTTGATTCAGGGCATTGGACTCTATGAAATCTAGAAAGCGTTGAGCAAAGGAGTTGGTACATGAGTAGTTTTCCCAGTTAATGGTGGGGTAGTTGAAATCACCCATTATTAGGGTGCTTGGTTGAATCCTAATATTTTCTAGTACATCAAGAAAAGAGGACTGGGAATCCTGGGGCATGGTGAGGGAACTGTAGCAAGCTACAATATGGATTGCAGTTTTGCCCAGATACATATCCAGCTTACTAGAATGAATCAAACATTGATGTTTATTAGCATTAACTGAACTATGTTGAATTTCAGTCTCATTTAATACCTTCTTAGAATTGAGAGATAGAGAATCCTCTAATGCTGCAAGCCTGTTATGCTTCAAGCTATACCCTTCAGCCAACAAATCATCACTGAAAGTATTTATAGGTTCATAGGTTCATAGGTTCATACTAGGCTATCTGCCCGAGGGCATTTACAAGCCTAGCCCATAGTTTTGTGGCTTACGCCACCCCTTTAGTATGGGGAACTATACCCATTATTTTGCTGTGCCTCTGTTGAGCAGTGACACTGAGGTAATCCCTGGGGTATATCTGCGATCTCCCATCCATTGGTCAAGATTTATCTTGAACAAGGCCAGCGAGGTGCTCTGCCTCACATATACCGGGATTTTATTCCACAGCATAGGGAGTCTTTGGGTGATGAATCTATCCCTCCAGCACGTCCTATTAATAGCCGTGTCAAGGTTTAAGTCTCCCACCCTTGTGACTCTGACAGATCTAGATTTTTTGAGGTGAAGCATATTCATCAAATCTGGGTTTGACATGGCCTTGTATGTTAGGCAAAGGTCACCTCTGAGCAAGCGTGGCGACTGAATAGAGCTGGAGTTCTTTCAGTCGGGCAGCATAGGACAGATGTTTGAGACCCTTTATCCTTTTGGTGAGGAACTTTTGTGGCCTCTCCAGCTGCTGCAAGTGTCGGGTCAGATACATTCCGAATGGGGCATTGTACTCAATCATTGGTCTGATGAGTGATGAGTATAGGGAGACTATGACCTCCCTTGATCTAGATGAGAATCCCTTCATGATAAGGTGGGCAATGTAGAAGGTCTTCCTAACTACTTTAGCTACATGGGTGTCGAATGACAGACTACTATCAACCTGGGTCCCCAGGTCCCTGATAACTTCTTCTGTGCTCAGTGGATTGCCACCTATTTGGTAGCTAGGGGTAACCTTGTTTTTCTTGAAGGGTATGACTATGCATTTTTTGGCATTTAACTTTAGGCCATGGCTCTGGCACCAGTTATCCATTTCTGTGAGACCCTTCTGAAGGATATCTGTATCAGATGTGTTTTCTACTATGGCACCCAGTTTGCAGTCATCTGCAAACTTTGTCAGCCATAACCCTCCTGTGTTTGCTTGTACTTCGGAAAAGTAGATGCCAAACAAGAGTGGGCCCAGGACTGAGCCCTGTGGTACACCACTTGTGACAGGCTTTGAGTCTGACATGGCGCCAGCAACTCTGACCCTGTGGGTTCTGTCACTCAGCCAGTTTGCAACCCATCTTGTGATGTATGGGTTAACATTTAAGCTGATGAGTTTTTCAATGATACCCGAGTGGGGTATTGTATCGAAGGCCTTCGCCAGATCGAGGTAGGCTGTATGGACTGCCTTTCCCTCATCAATGGCTTTGGTGACTGTTTCGAAAAAGTCAACCAAGTTTAGAAGGCATGATCTGCCTTTGACAAAGCCAAACTGGGATGGATCCAAAGTCTGCAAATTCCCTATGTCTTTATTTATGAGGTCCATTATGATCCTCTCCATGGCTTTGCAGATAAGGCTTGTCAAGCTAATGGGCCGGTAATTTCCAGGGTCGGTGGAGGCACCGCCTTTGTGAAGTGGGACCACAGTTGCAGTGCGCCACTCCCTGGGTACGTATCCAGAGGTAAGACTATGATTAAACAGCTGTCTGTTTTTTATTATTCCTGATAACAATTATATCAGTGCCAAATTTTGTAACAAAAGACTCAAGAAAAATGTTCCCCAGTAACTGAAATTGTACTGTCATAATTTTCCACCACAGAGTTATTTTTATATGTTTAAACTTTAGAACAATCAGATGTGTTAGTAGAAGAACTCTCTAATACCCCCTTTATTAGAGCATGCACATATCCCTGAAAGAGAGGGTATAACCAATGAGTTTTCCACACCATCAGCTTTAGATCTGGCCAAATCTTCTTTCCTAGCTTGTTCATAGACATAAACATGTACATAGATTAATACTAGGTTAACTGCCCTTGTGAGCCATTTTAAACATAGCCAATTACCTAATGTGAGAATCAAACCCTGCACCTTGTGATTGTAAACACCTTAACCATTATGGCAGCCTCCCATCCCCACATTGCTCCTTAATAACAGATAAAATTGTCTCATTTGAAATAACACTTAACAAACTGAATTCAATTTCTTCTACTAAATTGGTCATCATGAAAGATTTACATTATTCTTTTTCTTTACTCTCTTAGTATTCTCAACTTTCGTTTTCCTTTAAACTGAAGTTTTAACTGATTTAAAAAATACATTTTTGCCAGCCTTCTTTTGACCCTGATCCTTTTTTACCTTCAGACTGATTAACATTTCCCCTTGTTTTCTTCAGACTGATTAACCATTCCCCCTTTGTTTCCATCCAACTAATTAACCATTCCCCGTTTGTTTCCTTCCAACTGATTAACCATTCCCCCTTTGTTTCCTTCCAACTGATTAACCATTCCCCATTTCCTTCTGACTGCTTAACCATTCCCCATTTGTTTCCTTCCAACTGATTAACCATTCCCCCTTTGTTTCCTTCTGACTGATTAACCATTCCCCCTTTTTTCCTTTCGACTGATTAACCATTCCCCCTTTGTTTCCTTCTGACTGATTAACCATTCCACCTTTTTTCCTTTCGACTGATTAACCATTCCCCCTTTGTTTCCTTCTGACTGATTAACCATTCCCCCTTTGTTTCCTTCCGACTGATTAACCATTCTCCCTTTGTTTCCTTCCGACTGATTAACATTCCCCCTTTGTTTCCTTCTGACTGTTTAACCATTCCCCCTTTTTTCCTTTTGACTGATTAACCATTCCCCCTTTGCTTCCTTCCAATTGATTAACCATTCCCCCTTTGTTTCCTTCCGACTGATTAACCATTCTCCCTTTGTTTCCTTCCGACTGATTAACCATTCCCCCTTTGTTTCCTTCTGACTGATTAACCATTCCCTCTTTGTTTCCTTCTGACTGATTAAACATTCCCCATTTGTTTCCTTCTGATTGATTAACCATTCCCCCTTTGTTTCCTTCTGACTAATCAACCATTCCCCCCTTTGTTTCCTTCCGACTAATTAACCATTCCCCCTTTGTTTCCTTCTGATTGATTAACCATTCCCCCCTTGTTTCCTTCCGACTGATTAACCATTCCCCCTTTGTTTACTTCCGACTGATTAACCATTCCCCCTTTGTTTCCTTCCGACTGATTAACCATTCCCCCTTTGTTTCCTTCCAATTGATTAACCATTCCCCCTTTGTTTCCTTCTGACTGATTAATCATTCCCCCTTTGTTTCCTTCTGACTGATTAACCATTCCCCCTTTGTTTCCTTCTGACTGATTAACCGTTCCCCTTTGTTTCCTTCCGACTGATTAACCATTCCCCCTTTGTTTCCTTCCAACTGATTAACCATTCCCCCTTTGTTTCCTTCTGACTGATTAACCATTCCCCCTTTGTTTCCTTCCGACTGATTAACCATTCCCCCTTTGTTTCCTTCTGACTGATTAACCATTCCCCCTTTGTTTCCTTCTGACTGATTAAACATTCCCCATTTGTTTCCTTCTGACTGATTAACCATTCCCCCTTTGTTTCCTTCTGACTGATTAACCATTCCCCCCTTTGTTTCCTTCCGACTGATTAACCATTCCCCCTTTGTTTCCTTCCGACTGATTAACCATTCCCCCTTTGTTTACTTCTGACTGATTAACCATTCCCCCTTTGTTTCCTTCCGACTGATTAACCATTCCCCCTTTGTTTCCTTCCGACTGATTAACCATTCCCCCTTTGTTTCCTTCCGATTGATTAACCATTCCCCCTTTGTTTCCTTCCGACTGATTAACCGTTCCCCTTTGTTTCCTTCTGACTGATTAACCATTCCCCCTTTGTTTCCTTCTGACTGATTAACCATTCCCCCCTTTGTTTCCTTCTGACTGATTAACCATTCCCCCTTTGTTTCCTGCCGACTGATTAACCATTCCCCCTTTGTTTCCTTCCGATTGATTAACCATTCCCCCATTGTTTCCTTCTGACTGATTAACCATTCCACCTTTGTTTCCTTCCAACTGATTAACCATTCCCCCTTTGTTTCCTTCCGATTGATTAACCATTCCCCCTTTGTTTCCTTCCGACTGATTAACCATTCCCCCTTTGTTTCCTTCTGACTGATTAACCGTTCTCCTTTGTTTCCTTCCGACTGATTAACCATTCCCCCTTTGTTTCCTTCCGACTGATTAACCATTCCCCCTTTGTTTCCTTCTGACTGATTAACCATTCCCCCTTTGTTTCCTTCTGACTGATTAACCATTCCCCCTTTGTTTCCTTCTGACTGATTAACCGTTCCCCTTTGTTTCCTTCCGACTGATTAACCATTCCCCCTTTGTTTTCTTCCAACTGATTAACCATTCCCCCTTTGTTTCCGTCTGACTGATTAACCATTCCCCCTTTGTTTCCTTCCGACTGATTAACCATTCCCCCTTTGTTTCCTTCTGACTGATTAACCGTTCCCCTTTGTTTCCTTCCGACTGATTAACCATTCCCCCTTTGTTTCCTTCTGACTGATTAACCATTCCCCTTTGTTTCCTTCTGACTGATTAACCATTCCCCCTTTGTTTCCTTCCGACTGATTAACCATTCCCCTTTGTTTCCTTCCGACTGATTAACCAATCCCCTTTGTATCCTTCTGACTGATTAACCGTTCCCCTTTGTTTCCATTCTTGCATTTCATTATCATTACATTTTATATCTAAGGGTTCTGACTGCCAATTTTTAACAACTTCAGAAACAGACTTTAATCCTTTTCTAGTACTGTATGCATATTCAGTTTGAGAATCAGTTTACTATTTCAAATTAAATTTAAATGCTCTAAACATTTACAATTAATATGCTTGTTTTAAATTAGAATTTATTAGCAATACCCCACAAGTTATACATTTACCCAAATAGTTCTGATTAATCAAATCTTCAAGAATGTGTCAATTTAAAGAATCCATAATAATAAGTTGCAAACTCTTAAGTAAATTCTTATACTTTAATCAATCTACCAAATAAAAAGTTGATATTAAAGTGTAACTACCTGAATGTAGCAATACTTAATCACCAGTAAATAGCAAAATACCATATGCGCTTAAGAGGGGAACATTTATAGTTCAGCACACAGCCCCAAACAGGAAGATGCACCCCTTATTAAACATACATACCTTCAGTGCAATAAAACTAAAGAAAATAGCAAAATCAAAGTTTCTTCTACTGTGTCCTTAAAAGGCAACCAGGAAAGAGTTCACCGTACGACAATCACCACCTAACAAAAAATGTAGTGTCCGCTCAAGGGCAGAACAGCTATGTTTAAGCACATGCTCCCAAATAAGAAGACATGCCCCCTGTTAAACAGCACATACATTCAATGCTGCTAAATGAAATAACTAGCAACATCAAAATGTTTTCAGCTGTGTAGTTAAAAGAACAGCTAGTGGGGAATTCACAGCACACCAAGCACCACCAAATAACAGAATATAGCATCCACTCAGCAGCAGAATACTTATAAATCAGCACACAATGCACTTCTTGATTGTAAAGTTCATCTGTCTTTGCTATACATTTTCAGAAATGCAACTGTAGTATCATATACATTGAAAATGATTGATTTTATGTTTTGTTAAGTTAATTAAAGTGTTAGTCCACTATGCTAACCACCAGGGTAAATGTTATGTTACCACTATGCATTTCACTGCCAAGTCTTGAACCCAGGACCCTATACAATACAGTCAGAGCAACATACCACTATGCCATATAAGCTGTTTTTGTAATGTTATCAGTACCTGGGCCAAGATTGAGAAGGGTCACTACACTGGATCACCCACCCAGTAAACAATGCAATAAACAAATAAGTAAATAAATAAATAAACACACAAAGAAATAAATGCATTTTATTTATTTATTTATTAACATTTGTTTACTATGGCTGTTTGAGCATAAGTTACCCATTTTCATTTGAGGTCCAAGAAAAAAAGTACAGGTTCAGAAAACAGATAAGAAAAATTACAATTATTTTAAGCAAAGTAACAGAATGAATGCAAACAGTGCACATAGTAATACATAAATAGAATTTTATAAAAGACAACAGCCCATACCAATCAAATTAATTAAACAAATATAGCTTCAATGAAACTTAGGAGCTTTTGGGGTTTCAAATTATTAGGGGTTTTGATGCTAGTGGAAGTCAATGTCAAAGGCTTTGACTCTTGAGGTACAAATGATCACAGCTGATCTTGAACTGATGAAATTTTGTACAGATTCATGGGTACTTACTAGGCTGTTGCTCTGTATGGATCTTAAGAAGCTTATCTTTACATTCCAGTGGTATTTTTAGCCCCCTTAATTTGCATATGAATAATCCTGAGATGGACAAAACAAGGATAAGTCAGGATATTTATTTATTCCCCTTTTCATAAGGCATAGGGTACCTTAACTTGGGTGGGTGAATTTGTGATTACCCTTCCATTTGTCCAATTTACATTTGAATACAGTAAGACAAGTACTTTGCTTTATATATAGTGATAGTTGGTTCCATAGAAGTGGTATTCTTACCGATGCCTATCTGTTGATCCAACATGTTCTATTTATTTTGCAGAAGACTTTGATATCCTTTGAGTGGTTGGTTATGATACAAATGGACTTGCAAATGTGTAATAGGTTTGACAGAATAGGGCCTACTGAAGCTCTAAACATGAGGCACTTGTCATCTCTAAGTATCTTGTATGATACTGGGAAGAGTGACATTGTTGTGAGGTGGTCTGCATAGTTTTTATGATTTAGGCCCTTGTTTCTTTAGTGAGAAAATGTAGTGATCATTCCAGTTGTGACACATGTGGGACATCATACTCAATGACTGGCCTGATGAATGTTGAGTACAGTGGAATGATTACATCCCCGGATCTGGACACAATACCTTTAGATAAAAGCTGTACAGTGAAAAAGGACTTTGTTACACCACTGGGTATGTGGTGATCATGTACATTTTAAACTGGTTGTATTTATCTCAAAGTATTAGTGAAACCTTGAGAGACAGAACACTTCAGTGTTGTGCCCGTCTCCCAAACAAAAAAGGCAGCAGTTGTAACTATTTTGTGATGGATTTTATATTTAAAAGTACACTTTTTTTAAAGAATGAAGACAGAAAAAAAGTCCAACAACCAAGAAATAACAAATAATATGATTATCAAGCAAGTCAAGCAAATTTAATGAGCATGTTCTTTCTTTTCTTTGAAAACTTCATCAAGGGTGCAGAAAATATGAAGGCCAAGCCTGGTAAATGGAAGGAAAAGAGGATAAAATTCCACTTAAAGATTTAATTAGAACAAGTCAGAAGATGAATTATAATTATTACTACCAAAAAAGACAAGTACTCATTGATTTTGTGAGATGTTTTCCCACAAATTTCCCAAATCCAGAAGCTTGTATCTGACACTGTGCATAGCAACAGAGATTCAACAGGAATGGCATTGTGGTGAATTCTGAGACAGAAGAAGGGACAAAGGTTGCCAGAGCAGGCTGAGAAAGTTTAGTGTGCTGTGATGCTTTAGGCCTGCTGGCCTTAGTTGTGGTGTTACAAAGATGGACCTTCTCTTTTTAGATGCATGTACAAGCTGTTGATTTTTATAGTCCATTACAGAAATCAGATACATATTGAGGTATGCTGTATCTATATTTTGTAACACTGGTATATCATTAAATATTACAAAATACTTGTTTATTGATTTACTTTTATTGGCAGAGCAATTCCCCACTAGGCTTCTGTTTCTTTTCAGATGAAACATAAGGTGCTTTTTGTACAGACATGAGAAATTTGGCAAGGACAACAGAAAAAAGTATCCTGTTCTTCTTTCCAAAAAAAAATGCCATGGGATTTTTAACATCCTCTTAAGTTACTTAGAGCTCAGGCAGTGGGGAACTTGGTATAACATCCCTTCTAAAGGATGGCACCCAGGAATGCAGCACTTCCTTCACGCAGCACTGCAATGTCAGTACAGCAAAATAAATACAAACTCCTAGTGTTGGACTAAAACTCACATCCTTCTAAGCTCCCTATCATCAAAGGTGAGCATATAACTTGCTAAGTGAATGACCGTGCATTGCAGGATGCTATACTATTTCACAGATTGCTTCTGTGTATCATAAAGTTTGTATCATTTGTTGTACATCACAAAATACTGCATCGTGTCATGTCAAATTGCTGAGCACCACATAAGGCTGCTGCTGGCTATGGAATGCCCTAGATAATTACAGTATATAATGTGTTATAAACAAATACAAATAAACAAATATAAATAAATAAATACATAAAATAAATAAATATAGGCAGGTAAGGTATATCATGGACAACTACGGAATATCACGAAATGCCCCAGTATAGTATACAATACAGTAGAACAGAGAGGCATTTTATAATTCAGAGTTTTAAAGCAGATACAGTTTACACACTGCTAATTTCCAGGATATGCAATTGTGCCTTTATATATTTCATGGAGTCAGGGTTTCTGGCAGGAAAGCTGTGTCTCACACATACACTATAAATCTCTTATGGATGGAGGTTAGAACATGGTACAATTCGAAAGTTGTCTGCATGGTTAACTGGATGCCACATACAAGTTCTGTTTTTCCACTCAGCTGTACGAATTCAGTGTCTCTGGAATGCAATGATCTGTGAAGTGAATCTAGTCAGTAAATTAAATGCTTGCCCTGGTATCTCTGTAATAAATCTAGAAATACCAAACAGCAACAGTGACATCTTGTGAACACCTAAAAGCTATAACAGTTTGCTACAGTTCTCATTCCAGAGGACAGTTTTATCTTTCAGACTGAAATAAAATAGCATTGAGTGTTCCTCAGTTTGTCCCTTCCTGAAACAACTGTTGCTTGTAGTCTGTCTAGTTCTAAAAAACAGAACTGCAGACAAGATTTTTGTTAAGTTTGGCAGAAATTAAAACAAAGAAGCTTAGTTTTGCAGATAATAAATATGTGCGCACGTGTGTGTGTGTGTGTGTGTGTGTGTGTGTGTGTGTGTGTGTGTGTGTGTGTGTGTGTGTGTGTGTGTGTGTGTGTGTGTGTGTGTGTGTGTGTGTGTGTGTGTGTGTGTGTGTGTGTGTGTGTGTGTGTGTGTGTGGGTGGTTCAGTATAAACACACACACAATGTCAGATATATACTCAAAGTGCCTCTTGTATCAGCCTGCATCGGAGATGCTCAGAAAGTTACCATGTCTCTGCTAAAGACTGTTAGCCCTATCATGTGCTCCACATTCTTGATATATACAAAGGGGTATAGAAAATACATATTTTTAGTAATCAAATAAACATCTCCATATGATTTACAGAGAAAAGCAGCTCTCTAAAGGCAGCCTAAGCAAATGCAAATGCAATAAGCAAGAAACATGAAGGCAAAGCTACTGTTTATTGTATCAAAATGACATTCTGAAAAACATTTGCTTTTTATTCTTAGTTACTTGCTGTAATTGACAGCGATTACACATGGCAGAGGGCAAGTTAAGCACGATACAGAAAATGTGATAGAAATAAAAGAGAAAAAACAGTGAAACGCTCATGGATAATGGCACAGCACAGGATAGCAAGAGGCAAATGTAACAAAGCAGATCTAGAGCAACACATTATGGGGGTAACAGCTGTCACCGAGCAAAGCCTTCGCTCAGTGTGCCACATGTAGGACTACACAAACTGGAAGAGACAGGAGAAATCAGCATTAGGGTCTGTGAATTATGTGTACAAGGCACTGCATACAGCAGCTTTCACTGTTCTACATAATACAATGCAGTAGAACAAATGGAACGTGTCACGTGAGATGGAAAAAGCAGAATAAATAAACAACTTACTTAACAAATTAAGTGAAATGGAGTTCAAAGAAGAACATACAAACAAAAACCAAAGGAGTCCACATTACTGGAGCATGCACAGCAGTAGACAGCACAGAAAAGCAGAAAGAATAAGATAGAGGTCTCTGACACAACTTTGAACAACATGAAAATCAGAATAATGGTCAGGGCAGCGGGTGGGAAGCTGTAAGTTAGGGCAGAGGGAGGGAAGCTGCAGGTCAGGGTAGAGGGTAAGATACTGCAGGTCAGTGGCAGGGCGCAAACAGACTTCTGCCTAGCAACTGCTAGGGAGACATGGAAGGAAATACAAGGCAACATGCAGGTCAGAACTATACAAGGAAGCAGCAGTCCAAACATCTGTCAACCACAGATGCAGAAAAGGACAAATAATCCCAGACGTTTAGCAGGAGTTAAGAAGCATATATCCAAGGGTATGCCTGAACAGGCATGTCAGTAGTATCAGACAGGTCCAACATCCAGACACATAGATAGCAGGGTACAATGTCACAAACAATGGTACTATCTGCTCACATTCCATATGCTGGAACATCCGGACAGGGACATGCCAGACAGAACTATGCAACTAGTCACAATGTGGACATACTCACACACACACACACACACACACACACACACACACACACACACACACACACACGTGCACACATACACACACGCACACACACACACACACACACACACACACACACACACACACACACACATGTGCACACACACACACACACACACACACACACACACACACACACACATGTGCACACACACACACACACACACACACATGTGCACACAAACACACACACACACAGACACACACACACACACACACACACACACACACACACACACACACACACACACACACATACAGGAGTTAGGTATATACACACACACACACACACACACACACACACACACACACACACACACACACACACACACACAAGTTAGGTATCACAAAATTAAACATTCATATACATGCAACACTTACCTATGGGCAAGCAGATTTATCAGGTATAGGATCAACATAGGAACAGGAAGGCCTGCAAGTGGGTGACTCTTCCTGCTATACTCACCATCCTGCCATTGGCCTATGAGCCCTGAATGAAGAATTGGTAATGCTGTCTAATGCATCACTGTATTGATGCAACAGACAGTGCATTTCATCCATAATGTATGCACTTGTAGCAGTAAATCTAGCACCATGTGCATAGTTTTAAGGGTGTCCTCAGATCCCAATCTAGGCCATCCTATTGGTTAAAATTATTCTCTGGTATGCAGACTACATAATACAACCCATATGAGGATGGCATGGATTCATAGCGTATCCTTGCAAGGAATATATCAGATAAAGTTACTGATTCTGAATCTAACAACTGTGGTCGAGTCCATCCCACTATAGTGCCCCTGTGGCTACAGCACATAGTCTAGCCTGATCCACAGCTGCCTCATCCTCTGAATGTAAAGACAAGCTGTTTGCACAGAGAAATGTAAAAGGAAATGCTGACATGATGTAAACATAACGCAAGTAATGAAGCAGGAATCCAGTATAAAAGGAATTTATGTATGTACCACGATGACAGATCTTGATCAGCAGGTCCATCTTTGTTAACAGCAAGAACAATGCTGACATTTTTTAGGAGAGCTCAGTGCCTAAAAAGTTCAGGGGGCTGCCAGGTCACTCACTTATCACATAATATACACTGCAAAGTCGTTCCTGTCACAATCTCTAGTATTGAAGTTAGGCAAGAATTAGATATAAGCCCCTAGATAGGGATGTAGGGTGACCATGTTACCAAGGGTAGTCCTTCTTATCCAGATCTATGCTTATAATTAGCACATGACTTTCATATCTTAAACGAGAAGGTCAGTAATCTTTAATAGTAGCACAGATTCCCAAACAGTTCTTCCTGGTGTGGGTTAAAAAATGTAAAAATGCCTCTGTGACGAAAGGTGATACTTGTGAAGAAAGGTGATACTGCCAGTCCGGCTATCTGTAATTTTGTAAATAATTATATGTCATTTGTGAATATCAACATGATTCATATCAGGTGCTTGTGTTACAAATGTATTACAACTGTATGTCGTGTATATATCAAACTAGGTTTGTACAGACGTGTGTTGAAAACATATTTTATAAAGTGCTTGTGCTTGAAATGTAACCACAGCATGCCCTACTGAAATAGAACAGAAATGTACATACATTATTGTAACTGTTTAAATGTACATATTTTAACAGTTGAAACTGGACCACGGGAGGTTAACTTCAGTCTAGCAAACTTCAGAGAAAAATAGCCAAAATTAAAGTATTTTATGGCAGCTAGAGACAGAATTTCTGTACTAGAGAACTGTCTGTGTTGTCTTGGAAGTGTTTTATTGTTTTATGACTTCCAGCATCTGCCACAGATCTGAGGAAAAAACCCTTGTCTATGTATTTTTACAGTTAGATGCTAAATGCTACCAGTTGCCATCAATGGTTGTTTTGGGCCTGGGGACTAGAAGTCAGATGACAATAAATTATGTCATTCTGCAAACTAGACCAGCAGTATTCTTTTAGATATTAATTTGAGATGTCTCTTAGAGAGACACAGTGTTCTGTATTCTGCCTTGGACCTGGCAATAACTAGATCCATTCACCACATCCGCCCTTGCTGTGTTGTAAGTAAGTTCTTAGGTTACAGTATAACTCTCTTAGATATCATCAGGAATATAGCAAAGCTTAGTTTAGATATTTTCTTTATTTATTTGGGACTATCCTGCATTGTTGTTTTAAACATTTCCTGTGATTTTGAACTCTGATGTCACTGTGAATATATGTTTATTATTGTCTTATTCTTTTATTATTTATTATTAAACATATTTAAACCTTTCATTGTGGCTGATCTGTGAAACATATTTAAGTTTTGAGAGTACTTGCCTATTTATTTGGTGACACTGTGTGCCAGTCCTAATAGTCTTACTCTTGGTCAAACTGCCATTTGTATTAATATTAATATTACATAGTAAGATTGTACAGCCTTTGTTAAGGGCCTTAAAGTAGCTGATAAGACCTGGCTGGTGGTAGTAATGGCTCATCGCCCAGGCCCATGCTTACAGTTATCAAGAGTATCAGAACTTTTCAGAAATTTAGGATGCATGGCTAGGCTTAAAAAGGCCCTTGTGGTCATTAACCTAATAAACACCTTTGAACCTATGAACTACCTTATAGTCTGGGCAAAAGGGGGCATAGTCAGTAACCTGTGCCAGCCTTTCCCAGGTATGTGTGTGTGCATAAATCAAACCTCAAAGAGTGTGTGCATCAGCTACTTATTCAGGGATATGAAGCACTGGTTGAACAGAGAAGGTGCTGGTAGGTCTTGGTTTGGCCACTCAGCTGAGATCTCAACTTTCTATATATGCCAGACCAGAGGGGAGTCTTATTGGGGATCTTATGAAAGAGGGAGAAACCAGCCTTGGACTGACTGTGGTCTCTGTGTGCACTTAAGGAAAATTGCACCTGATGCAGAAAGCTGCATCTGGATATACTCTGTGTGTACCTGTCATCCTTCCCAGTGTACATTCTCCACTATTCCAGTGGTGAGGATTGAGGCTCCTTAATAACTGGTCCAGTGGTGGATCGTCACATTTATTGGCTGGCAGTGGTGGGATCACCACATCACATATTAAGATTCAGTGGTGTGGATACTGAATTCCTGTAGCTTGTAAGCAGTGGTCACTAAAGAAGGTGTTTCTACTCTCAAGCAGCCACACAGTGAACATTCAGAGTTTCATATAACAATAGTTTTATTTATTTTTTTGTTAGCTTAGTTAGTCAGGGAGAGCAGGCAAGGATGTCAGCAGAGGACTATGGCAAGCTGACAAGAAGCCATTTGGCTGAGATGTGCCAAGCCAAAGGACTGGTGCATGCCAACCTTACTAAAGCAGAAATTATTGCAGCTTTAGTTACAGCTGCATCACAGCCCATCAACCAGGAGGACAACCAGAATGGCCTTGGGGATGTACAACTATCAGAAAATGGATAGTTCAACTTTGCCTTAGAGGGCTTAAAATCCATCTGGAGTTAAAGAGATTTGAACTGGAGGTCAAACATTTGAAAAGAGAATCAGAGAGAGACAGAGGTGTCTGGAGGCTGAACAAAATGAAAGACTGAGATGTTTGGAGGCTGAAGAAAATGAGAGGTAGAGGAAACATGAAAAGGAAATGCTGATTCTTTGCCAGAATCATGGAGGTAATGTGGAAGGGAATAACCGAACCCCAGTAGCAACAAAGGTCATAAATTTCTTCTACAATTTACAGAGGGTGATAATTTTGATAGTTTTATTAGCATGCTTGAAAGGGCATATAAACAGCATAATGTTGACCAAAGGTTCTGGGTATGGTTCCTGACCCCCTTACTCCATGGTAAAGCTGTAACTGCTATTTCTAAACTGTCTGATACTGATTGCTTAAATTAAAATACTGTTAAAAGTGTTTATTAGAGTGTTTTAACCCCTGAAGCTTACAGAAAAACGTTTTGTGAGCATAGGGACAAGGCAGATGAAAGTGTGTGTGAATATTTTGCTGAGTTAAGCACTTATTTTCATAGATGGGTGAGGTGGTGTCAGGTCACCACTTTTGAAGGGCTGGCAGATGTTTTGGTGAAGGAACAAGCCCTTAGCACTTTGCTGCAGGACATGATAATCTGGTTAACAGATAGAGAATGTAATACCACAGATGAGTTGTGGAAAAAGGGAGACCTATACCTAGCAAGCAGGACATCACTGCACAGGAAAGGGCTACCCAGTGCTGCTCATTAGGTTGGCAGCCTAAACTCCCCTAACAGAGTCTTCCAGTAGCAGGGGAAGCCAGTAGTTCAGGTATATGGCCAGGATCAAGGTCTATATGTTTAAGTGTAACCAGTGGGGCCATGTAGCATAGATATGTCCATGGAGGCAATGTGGGAAACAAAAGGTAGGGGAGCTAGCAAGTGGGAATGACAGAATGCCAGTGGTACATTGTCTGGAGAAAACAAGGGTACCAAACTACCACAAGAGGTTATATCCTAACTTTGTAGATGTGAAACAGGCCACTGCTAAGATAGACACAGGCTTTGACCTAACCATTGTGAACCCTGCAATGGTTACAGAGGAGCACTACTTGTTTGGGAAGTCTACTCCAGTCAGATCTTTAGGAGGGACCTCATTCCAAATACCTTTGGCTAGGGTTCAGCTTGATTGTGAGGGTAGAACTAGAAACAAGCAAGCAGGTATGTTTGAGGATATCTCTGCAGATGTCCTGATAGAGGAATGAGTCTGATAATGCAGTACCTTGTGTACATGCAGTGACATGCAGTTAGGCTTGGAGACAGGCATGTGGGTCTGGTAGCCTGTGGGGGACCCAGACTGACCTCACACCTGAAGCCAGGAATGCTTGAGGTGCCAACTTCAGGGAGGGAGAAAATAGCTGAAATTAAATTACTTTATGGCAGCTAGAGACAGAATTTATGTACTAGAGAACTTTCTGTATTGTCTTGGAAGTGTTTTATTGTTTTATGACTTCCAGAATCTGCCAAAGATCTGAATAAAAGCCCTTGTCTATGTATTTTTACAGATAGATGCTGAATGCTACCAGCTGCCATCAATGGTTGTTTTGGGCCTGGGGACTAGAAGTCAGATGACAATAAAATATGTCATTCTGCAAGCTACCCAAGCAGTAATATTTGAGATATTAATTTGAGAGGTCTCTTAAAGAGAAACAGCATTCTGAATTCTGTCTTGGACCTGACAACAACTAGAAGATCCATTCACTGCATCTGCCTTGCTGTGTAGTAAGTTCTTAGGTTACAGTGTAACTCTCTTAAATAAAGTCAGGATGTGATGCCCGTGCCCTGGCCCAGCTATCAAGACACCTCAGTCCTCACCACCAATACCAGAGAGGGCACCCCCTATATGAGGAAAGGATAACAAATGCCCACAGCAAAGTACAATTTCCCTTAAGTACACACAGAGATCACAGTCAGTCTGGGGCTGGTTGCTCCTTTGCACTCCAGGTCCCCAATAAGACTCCCCACTGGCACAGCTATAGGGTCCAAATCTCAGCCTAGCTGACAAGCTAACCTCCAGTACCCTCACTGTCCAACCAGTGCTTCATGTCCCTGCCCAAGTAGCTGACACACACACACACACACACACACACACACACACACACACACACACACACACACACACACTTTGAGATAACAATTACACAACTTCACAACCACTCCTGGGAAAAGGCTGCCACAGATTCTCCAGCCATGCCCCTATACCCACACTACACAGTAGTAATCACTGTCACCATCAACTAATATTTATCAGCTACTCAAAGGCCCTTAAAAGGGTGTCCAATTATTACTGTACAATATTATTATCCAATGGTAGTATAGCTAAGCAGTAAGGCTATCAGAGTGGCCTTGTACATTTTTACCAAAGACATGCAATGTACTCTAGAGCTAAAGTATCTCTACATAAAACACCCACAGCTGAAAATGTTGGAAAATATTTAATAATAAATAATAAAGACACAAGACAATACTACTACAATTCAATGCTACTCAAGAGTCAGAGATCACACAGAAATACGTAAAACAATACAGTAGGAAAGATCTGATTTTAAAGAAAAATACTTAGTCTAATCTTTTCTAGCTTTAACTATTCCTAAGATAAATAACAGTGCTAAAAACTTACATGTGAGCATAGGCAGAGTACTGGTGAGTTGGATAATCCAAGATCAAAATGCTTCACAATCGCTCATTCTCACTGTTTAAATTGAAATTGCAGTTCTGATAAACATTACTCATTTCAGTCAGTTCCCGTTACATCACCTTTGACACCTGGTCTGGAGTTCCCAGGCTAATAGAAACTCCATTTACATACTTTTCCACTTAGGCAGAAACCAAAGCAATAAAGCACATTCCACATGTAAATTCTGGTCATTAACGTTAGCCTTAAAACAAATGTCAGGAAATCTTCATCCAGACTCACTGGAGCTAACTTGTAAAACATCAGAGAAAGTCATAAGATCTTTTCAACTTCAAAAGACAAATTTGAAAGGTCTGACTTAGTTTTCCTTTACAGCAGACGGCAATGTTGCTACAATCTTGAAGTTCACATTTTACAGTACTTTCTTTACATTTAAGACACAAGCCTGTGTTTTACATTTATATTTACAAATGCCAGAATTATGTATCAAATTCTACTTGGCTAGGCTGGCCGCCTTCACCCATCTCTTCCCAATCTTCACACAGGAATATAACAAAGCTTAGTTTATACATTTTTCTTTACTTAAGACTATCCTGCAATGTTGTTTTAAATATTTCCTGTGATTTTGAACTGTGATGTCACTGTCAATATATATTTAGTATTGTCTTGTTCTTTATTATTTATTATTAAATATATTTAAACCCTTCATTGTGGCTGATCTGTGAGGCATATTTAAGTTTTGAGAGTACATGTATATTCATTTGGTGAAAATGTGGGCCACTCATAATAGCTTTACTCTTGGTTAAACTGCCTTTTGTATTAATATTAATATTACACAGTAAGATTGGACACCCTTTGTTAAAGGCATTTAAGTAACTGCTAAGATTTGGCTGGTAGCAGTTATAACTACCTTATAGTCTGGACAAAAGGGGGCATAGCTAGTAAACCTGTGCTAGCCTTTCCCAGGGGTGTGTGTGTGTGTGTGTGTGTGTGTGTGTGTGTGTGTGTGTGTGTGTGTGTGTGTGTGTGTGTGTGTGTGTGTGTATGTAAAGCACACCTCAAAGTGTGTGTGTCACCTACTTGGGCAGGGACGTGAAGCACTGGTTGGAAAGAGAGGGTGCTGGAGATCTTGGCTTGGCCACTCAACTGAGATCTCAGCTCTATAGCTGTACCAGTGGGGAGTCTTACTTGGGATCTAGAAGGGAGAAACCAGACCCGGACTGACTGTGGTCTCTGTGTGCTCTTAAGGGAAATTGCACTTGATGCAGGAGCTGCATCTGGAAATACTGTGTGTGTATACCTGTCATCCTTCCCAGTGTATGTCCCCCATTGTTGCCGGTGGTGAGTAATGAGGATCCTTGGTTATTGGTCCAGTGGTGGGTTGCTCTAATCAGTATGTCAACAAAGGGAGACACTTTCTGAAGGATTGGTCGTGGAAATAAGTGGGCAAAATGCTCTCCAAAAAGAGAATAGAAAGAGGGATAAAATTATCCCAAATAGGAAAACGAACTTGTGTACCACTACAAAAATTTAAAATCTGATTTTTCATGTATATAATATGTTAAAACATTGAAAGGACAGGCCTAGGCCCATGGAAAGAGTAAAGTCTACTTTGCCAAAAAAAAATCTGAGAAAGTTACTAAAATGTATAAGCAGCAAACTGGAAGATAAGGAATGATAGCTGATAAGAAAACAGAATATATACTCACAAAACAGGGAACTTTAACATTTTCATTTGAAATTAGCAGCTAGCAGCGGTGGGCCATTTCAATGAACAGAGCAGAATTGGACCACGGAAGTCTTGAAAAGGCCCGGCATCATGGTACATTAAGAAATAAGAAGGGCATTCTTGGTAGCCCGGAAATGTTTCGCCTGACCACTGGTAAACATATCAGACATGTAGTGTGTCATCTGGGTCTGGTAATTTGTATATCTGACAGACAGAGTGGCTGAAGTGAAGACCATGCCTCTCAACTATCCCTGAATTCCAGAATGTCAATTATTTTTGTCTTGCATTTTAGCCCTATCCCTCATTTTTTTGTTATTTTTTAATAAATCTCTGTGGATTAGTCATTTAATAATACCAGTCATTGGAGTACTTATTGTTCAGAAAATGCAGACCATTGCAAATGCTGTTGTTCTGTTAACTTTTTAAGCAAATTAGAGTAATATTTAAACATTGTGCCTGTTTAGGACCCCTGTCTACCACCCATCCTTTTTGCTGTTTTACAGAATTCTTGAACAAAGTTGAAAAGTATACTGCAGACTTTTTTCCCCTGCATCACTCAGATACCCTGCCCTACTTGTTTGTTGTCAAAGTCCATAAGTGTAGAGGGGTCAGTGCTTTACAATGCATGGATCTCAAGTTCTGTTGTAGCTGAGTCTGTCACAGGAATATTATATATGTAGCAATGCTTCTCAAACTCCTTTTAAAAACCATCTGGTTTCTTAACTGAAGATAGCATGTTATCAGATTCCAATCAATAAATGTCAGTATTGTTAGAGATTTGAGCTCATCCATTTTAAAGAGTTTTATTTAGCTTAGGCGAAGACAATTTTTTGGCTGGCCACTTAAAATGTTCATTCATTAGTTACCAGTTTTTCCAAAAGACTCATCTTCTGAGGGGATTGTCCATAAAGGTGAATTAATGATCTTTCTTCTCATCCTCACATTCAGATGATGTGGGTGCAGTATTTTTTATTCTCTTTTTGCCTTTTGACTTCCTCTACTATTGATGGCTCTGGCTTGTTATGAATACCGGATACAGCTTTCTGACCAATGCTGAACAATTCCTGTGCTATTTTCTATATAAACTGTAATGAAAGCAGCTTATGATGTATGTGGAGGTCAACACATAGCCTTTGAATAGCAACACATCTGCCTGCTGCATTACAGTTATGATGGTTCTTGCTCTGATGTATGCCTGACATCTGGCAGCTTCATCCCCCACCATAACTGCACAAAAAGAAGTTCCAGAGGGAGTGGAAGAAACACCACAGGATTCTGAAGCTAGAAGTGCTACAGATACAGGACCCAAACCTGGACACAGAGCATTAATGTTCCAGGGGAATTTTTTTTCTGTCGTTAGTTCTAAATTCATCCACCTAAATCTTTTTTTTTAATTAGATATGGGCTTTACCAATATCATCTCCTCTCTTTCTAAGTCCCATAGAGAAATATTGGTAGTTGGTAGAGTAAGAAAACTTAAACATGAATCACCATAGTGACTGGGTGGATGAAACTTAAATCTAGATTCCAATGAAGAATGTTACTGCTCAGGCTAAGGGTGGGAGTACCAATTTCCTCCAGCTTGGAAGGTTCAGTATTTATTTTTACATTTGTTAACCGGGAGTGTCTGACTGAGCCGAAAAGGCCCTTTTTCAGCAGAAGCCCAGGAAGGAAAGCTCTACAAAGAAAAATGACAGATACATTTAGTTATTTAGACATGATCAGTATACACACAAATTACAAAAGACATGCTTTTACAGTGGTATGCGGCACATCAACAGTTACAGTGGAGAGAACAAACAAAACAATATTAATTTAAAAATAAAGGTAATTAATAGATTTGTGGTGTACAGCTGAAATTTGGAACATAGGTAGAATACATGCTTAGTACACAGGTACAGTACATACACTGTAGATGGCCAGTGTTTGTGAGTAAGACTGAAAACTATTATCAAGTACTCTAGATTTAGTATGTGACCTTATCCTCTTTCACTAATTAGGGGAGCAATCATGGCACCTCCAACTTTGCTTGAGATGTTGCCTGATGAGGTCATTAAAGGAGGCTTTGGATGATGTGTTTTGAATGCTGGTGGGGACAGAGTTCCATATTTTAGCCACTGAATTAGTATATAGCACATCTCCAAAGCTATTATAGCTGCTGTTCACTTCTAGTAGTAGTTTGCTTGATGATCTAAGAGGCCTTTTGGCTGAGTGATGTTGTACTAGGTTTTTGAGGGCAGCACACTTATTGGGGAGGTAATAGATAGAATGACAGAGGCAGAGCTGACTGTAGGTTAAGAGGTTGGGCAGTTCAAGCCAGTGGAGCTGTCTCAAAGCAGTACAGTGATGAGTTCTTTATGAGCAATTTGCAGCAAAGTGGGCAATTCTGTTATAGCAGGCTTCCATTTTGCTTAGTTCAGTTTTGTTGAGATTAGTCAGAATGGGAGATGCATAGAGTAGGGTGGATAGAAGTTGGGAGCAAGCAATGGCTGATCTTGTGTTTTTGGTAAGAAATGGTTTGATATGGTAGAGTGATCCCAGTTTGGCATGTACTTTTTTAATAGTGAAGTTGAGATGGCTATCAAATTTTATGTGGGAGTCTATGGCTCTTCCCAGTAGCTTAGCCTGTGCCACTGGAGTGATTCGAGTAGCATTTGTGGAGTAGATAGTGAATTGACTGTTATCAGTGTTTTTGTTAGAACTGGTTATAATCATAAGCTGAGTTTTCTTTGGACTGAGGATAAGTTGGGCTTTGGTAAGGTAGTTTTCAACGTCAGAGAATGCTAGCTGAGTTGTTTGCAAGAGGGTGGGAATGTTTTGTGCAGCACAGATTAAGGTAGTGTCATTTGCATACTGAATGATAGATACATGCTGTGTGGAGGTATGGAGGTCATTTGTGAAGACTGAATAGTAGTGGTCCTAAGATAGAACCCTGTGGGACTCCTGTAGTTATGGGCAGCTGAGGAGAGAGAATTTTCCCATTATACAGCTTGGTACCTGTCAGTTGAGTAGCTTTGGAACCAGGTAAGAGTGGAATTTGATAGGTGATATTGGTTTAGTTTGTTTAGCAGGATTTGGTATGAGACTGTGTCAAATGCTTTGGACTTATCCAAAAAAAAGAGCTGACACCTGTACGCCTTCATTTTTGAGATGGTTTACTGTGTCTGTGAAGCAGAGGAGGGCTGTAATGGTACTATGGGCAGGTTTGAAACCATGCTGAGTAGATGACAGGATGTTGCTGTCTAAGAGATAGTTTAGCATCTGGGTATGGATGCATTTTTCTAGGATTTTGGCCAGGGGAGAGAGTCGAGCAATGGGTCTGTAGTTATTAAGTTTAGTGGCGGTCCCACCTTTATGTATTGGTGTAACATAGGATATTTTCCAGAGTTTGGGCACATAGTTTTCAACAATTGATCTGTTTATGAGAGTGGAGACTGGGATAGCAATAGCATCTGCTGTGAGTTTCAAGAAATAGCTGGGGAGTAGGTCGGCTGCTGTTGATGAGGTTTTTAGTTTGGAGAGCATGCTTTTGACTGAAGTGGTAGAAACTGTTTTGAGGGTAAAGCTTGTATTAGTGTTATTTGTGTTGGGGGGGTAGTGAGGAAGGAACTGTCCTGTGATACTAAGGATAGAATTGAGTTCACAAAGTGGGAGCTGAATTGTGTTTCGACGGGAACTTTTGTGTCAGGGGTGGTTGGTTTGGGGGTAGCTGTTTGGGTGGATTTTAGTAGCTGGTTTACATTTTTCCAAATGTTTTGGGGGATGTGTTGGTATTTAGTTTGTAATGTTGTGTAGTAGGATTTTTTTGTCCAGCCTAATGCATTTTTTTGCACGGTTGTGCAGTTCTTGGTACTAAGGCTTTGTGTTTCTTTGAAGTAGTTCTTTGCAGTAGGCTCCATAGTTTGTTTTTATGCTTATACTTTTCTCTAATATAAGAACTACATCTGAACGAGAACTAGTAGGAATAGCAATGGAAATATCCTGTCATCTTTTATGCTCTGACGATGCCATAAAGTTCTTAGCTGTCCTAGCAAATGTCTTTAATGTAGCACAATAAATAAAATTGCGAGTGTTGCAGTCTTCTTCCAGTAAGAAAGGCACAGAAAGGCAATACCTTTTAAGGGGATTTGAG
Source organism: Protopterus annectens (assembly GCF_019279795.1). NCBI lineage: Eukaryota > Metazoa > Chordata > Ceratodontiformes > Protopteridae > Protopterus > Protopterus annectens. The sequence goes on from NC_056745.1 coordinate 29,519,589, forward strand.
AACCACCAAAATCAGCAATTGCAAATTCATTCACAGTAAAACAGTCAGCCCACAGCATAAACCATTTTTGTCCACAATCAGATAGAAACAGTAGTCAGAGACTAGGCTGGAAACCTGGAAGCTGACTGCAGAGAAAGTACAACAGGTCATGGAAATATTCAGGGCTCTAGTACCTCAGTGAGAAGAAGAAAAGGTGGAGCTGAAGAAGAAAGCAACATGGGTGAGGACTATGGAGCAGATATGTGTCCAAGTCCGTTATGGAAATAAAGTACACAAAGAAAGCTGATGACGGAATGCAGAAGACCAGGATATCATAAAAAAAAACAGCAAGAAAAAGTGGGAGATAGTAAAGATGGACCAAGCTAAGAAGAGGCTAAAACAACAGTTGCAATAGCAAAGAATAAGGTAGCAAGGGCACTCTATCAGCTTATGGAAAGGGACTCTTTTTTAAATTGCAAGGCAAAAACAGAAAAATAAAGAAGCCAGCCATCAGACACTCATCATAAAGGATGCCAGCAACAACCTGCTCACCAGCCCACAGAACATCAAAGACAGATAGAAGGAGTTCTTCCAGCAGCTTCTGAATAGAAAAAATACACAAAAGTTGTACTGTCCAAGACACATCCTGCTATGAAAGATGAAGAGGAGCTTGCATATATGAACTGCACTAAGGAAAATGTAGTCAGGGAAAGCAGTGGGCTTAGACAAGGTCATGGCAAATATGATCAAGATGTTAGGTGAGTTAGGGAAGAAATTACTCCAGAGGGCACTCATGGCAGTATGAGAGAAAAGTATATCCCCAAATAACAGGAAATGACAGGAAAATAAGCATTCAAGTGTCAGTGGACAAGACAAATGGAACATTCACCACTGTGGGCAGAGTAGAGGTATCAGACTCCTTCCAGACTGCATGAAACTGCTGGAGAGGATGATTGATAAAGGAATATGCAGAGTAGTAGAAAGTAAGATGAGAGATGAGCAGTTTAGATTCAGATTAGTATGGAGCACAGCTGACCCTGTGTTTTCGGGTCTATATTATAACATCAAAGTTCTCTAACATCGAATGTTATAATATTGAACCGTAATGTCAAACGCTGAAAACAGCAAAGGTGCAGGACATCAAATTCTTTCCCAGGGGAAAGAATTTGGTGAGCTGTTGCTGTGGCATTGCTGTTTTCAGTGTTTGATATGTTGGAGCGTTACAGGTCGGGTTCAGGTAAGTGTGCGATTGTGAGTAGGTTAGGGTTAGGGGACAGGTTAGGTGAGTTAGGGTTAGGGAGCGGGTCAGGTAAGTGTGCGGTTGTGTGGACGTTAGTGTTAGGGTGTGGGTTCAGGTAAGTGTGCGATTGTGTGTAGGTTAGGGTTAGGGGGCAGGTTAGGTGAGTTAGGGTTAAGACGTGGGTCAGGTAAGTATGCGATTATGTGTAGGTTAGGGTTGGGGTGGGTTAGGTGAGTTAGGGTTAGAGCGCAGGTGAAGTGAGTATGCAATAGTGACGGACCTTAGGGTTAGGGTTGGATTAAGGTAAGTGGATAGCTAGTACTGTATATAAAGTTTAGTTTAGGTGTAGGATTTTAAGTGAATATGTGTGGATGGCTGTTTTTTGTGTGTGTTTGTGCTGTATGTATGTTTTTCGGAATAGCAAATTTTTTCCCTGGGAAAAAATTCGCTATTCTGACTGTTCGGTGTTTTCACACTTCGGTGTTTAGGATTCGATATAATAACATTCGATGTTAGAGAACTTCGATGTTATGATATAGACCCGTGATTTCAGTGAAACAGAAAGTTGAAAAGAAGTTAGAGATGATGAAAGCGTGCATCTGGGCATTCCTAAATTTAGAGACTGCAAGGTCCCAAGAAAGCTGATTTGGGCAGGACTGCAATGGTTTGAAGTCCCAGAAGCACTGGTAAAATTAGTGCAGGCTATGTACAAAATCCCAATGACTTAATTACTAAGAGTGTTCGGACTCATGGGGATCCCAGTGAGATGGGTGTGTATCAGGGTTTAGTTCTGAGTCCACTGGTGTTCATACTAGTGATAGAGTACATTAGCAAACAGGTCAGAGGGGACAGATCAACAAAGCCGCTGTAAGCAGATGATGTGGCATTACAGGCAGACTCTGAATGAAAACTTCAGCAAAGGATAAGGGAATCGAGTGCAAAACTGAAGGCACACAGGGGGCATGCCTGGGTACACACATGGATGTAGAGGTGTGACTGAGTTCAGCTCATGCTGTAGAGGCTAATTTGTAATCAATCATGCTCTAAACAGCATCACTAAGGCCATCACCATTAGCAATTGATTTGTGTTAACATGCATTCTTTTGCATGTACCTAAAGCTCACAACTACTCACTCAGTTGCTAAACATTAGTTCTGGGTTGCCTAGACACAAAAAGAGTCTACCCACAAGCATGGTAGCTGAATCAAGCTAATATTTCAGAGGAGTTGAGGGGTCTGAGGAGTTCAGTAAAGGTACTCACTAACTCATGCATGAAGCAATTGCAGATAGCAACAAATAAAACCTGCCACATCAAACCATGAAACATAACTTTGAGTTATTCAAGAGACAATGAGACAGCAGAGGGAGGAGATGTCAGAGCAGTGATTGATGACATCCAAGTATTCCCAGGGCATACAGGACCTGCACTTGTAGATGCTGTAAGTGGAGTCATTAGTGCAGGATTTGGAGAATTTAGCCCGTCAGACTAATGTATGGATTATTGGTGTGCCAGCGAATGTTGAGGGACAGGATCAAGTACAATTTATTTAGAAAAAACTTTCCATCTTGTTAAACAGACTTTCTTCTCCATTGGTTGAATGGGCCCATATGATCCTCTCTATGTTCAAGGGGAACAACAACCCTCATACTCAAGTGTCTCGACTTCTTCGACAGAGAGGCCATCCTCTAGAGAGCCAGGGAGTTAGGGAATAATCTAAAAATAGCAGGCCACCAAATTCATTCGACACATGACTACAGCACCACATTATACTTTAAATTTAAAGATCTTGCACCTACCTGTGTCATGGGAGAGAGCTGAGTTATTAGGTACAATTAAAGTATCCAGCCGCACTGGTCTTTAATAAGGGTAACATGCAAATCACCTTTCAAGATCCAAAAGAAGTGGATCAACTTCTTTCTAAACAGAAATTGAGCTCTGGGAACTCCTATGTGAAAGCAATCAGTCAGGCACCTTCATCAAGTTACCAGCCAAAGAAGAGGGATCGTATCCCAAAAATCACCCCTGCAAAAGAGGGGCAAGGATGAAGGGAAATATTACATGGACATAGAAGTTGTAGTGTGAAATCACCTCTTTTACATAACCCATTCCCCACCTCTAAGAAATGTACCCAATTAAAATCAGATAGCAAGTCATCTACATGCGTGGTCACATCCAGAAATACAACTGGAGGAGACAGACATGACTGATGGGTCTTGGAGGGTAGCATTACTATCAAGAGTACCCAGTCAACTTGAGTCCTGAAGATTCTATTGTGCAAGGGCCTTAACCGCCAGTCATTGTATGCTGCTTCATGGTCAGTATGGTTGTTTAATTCTACTTCCCATTCTAAATGCACTTCTGGACATGGCAGGCATGTCTTGGTTATTTGTTTTGCAAATCTGCATGAGGCAGTTGAGAAGGATGGACGTCTGATATGCTTTTTATAATGGTTATAAGTTGTGAGTTTAATGAAGCTTGTTGGCTTCATTTTTCTTTTTATTATTGTTGTGATGGACTTTCTTCTTGTTAGAAATGCTGTGTCGGGGCATGAATGGGCTGTCTAGGTTATTCAATCTTGTATTTTTGTCTTCCCTGAGAAGCGTACTGAGCAAAACACAGTTTGTGGTTTTTCTTCTACATTTTCATGCAAGTGCATAATATTGTGGTCAAACATTTTCTTGTTATTAGTGGTTATATCCATCCATACCCTGCCCTTTTGTTAACATGGTTTTAGGTTCTGTAAACAGGTTTACGGTGCTCATTTTGGGGTTTAATAGTTGCATTGTTTAAATGCATAATTACAAGACAGCAGCTTATCAACATGATGCATCCCAGCAAGACAGCTGGCAAGAAGGGAAACTGGGTCCTCCCTTGAGAGGGGCCTGTCCTGCTGGACTGTTAAGGCCATATCAACACCATGGAAAACTAAAGCCATTTTCAACACTTACTCCAACTTAAGTATGATTTTATCCTTTTACAAAATACCAAGGTCAAACATGAAGCAGCTGATGCAATGTTTGCTAAGTGGCATGGTCTATGGCTTTCCCTGTGTGCTAGTAATGGGAAGATGTGCACAGCAATTTTGTTTCAGAAACACTTAAGGTGAAAAGTGGTCAAGGAGGTTTGGAACAATGAACACAGGTGGATCGCCTTAAAGATTATTTCTCCTATAGTCTCAATACTACTAATGAGCTTTTACGGGCCTAATACAAATGATGTTTCTGACTTAGGATCACTAGCAAAAGCAAGGGAGAGGCTAAAACCTTCAGGGAGGCTGCTATCATAATGGGGGGATTTTAATATGGTATTAGATATTTGGATGGATCATATCCTTCAGGCGACAGATCATCTTCGGAAACTCATAAGGAAGTCATTAGGCCTTATGCAGGATTAGGACTTGATAGATGTTAGGAGAGTACACCATCCTTTAGTCAATGATTATGCTTTTCTGGGTTTAGGGGGAGATGTAAGTCGCTGTGTTAGGAGAGTACATCATCCTTCAGTCAAAGATTATACCTTTCTGTTTTCAGGGGCAGTTGCAAGTTGCTATGTTAGGAGAGTACACCATCCTCCAGTCAATGATTACACTTTTCTGGGGTCAGGGGGAGTTGTAAGTTGCTATGTTAGGAGAGTACATCATCCTTCAGTCAATGATTATACTTTTCTGGGTTCAGGGGGAGTTACAAGTCGCTCAGATATGTGGCTACTGAGTACTGAGGTGGTGCCATGGGTCAGGGAAGTAGAGATTAAAGCTAATGGGCACTTGGACCACACTGAGGCTGTACTAGATGTTCGTTTGCTGTTGTGCTACACTTTGTTTTTTAGACAATGGAACTTTGACAGATTATTATTAAAATATAATACGTTTGTCATGAAACTCAACAGAGAAATCCCTGTGATTATACATTATAGGCAAGCCATAAGAGTGTCTCCAGTAAGAATACAGCTGACTCTCATGTTGTCCTGTAGGAGGTGGAATTAAAATTCTGTATGAATTAGTAAAAAATAGTCTCACAAGGATGGGTTAGCTTTAGAGAGGAAAACAGCAGATAAAGAGATGCTGGTTAGGGCAGGAGGTAGGAGGAATGTAGGAGTGGTCAAAATTTAAAAGTTCTAAAAAGTACAGTATAGAAGATAGATATACATCATGATTCAAAGTGTGAAAGGTGCAGATTATTTTGTGGGCTAAGGGAATTGTTTACAGTACAATTTTGGGTTTTAGATGTAAATAGAAGCAAAGATAAGTCGGGCAGGCAGATTAGTTGTGTGTCCTAACAGTATTAACATTACACTAGCACTGGTGTGTCCTAACAATATTAACATTACACTAGCACTGGTGTGTCCTAACGATATTAACATTACACTAGCACTGGTGTGTCCTAATGATATTAACATTACACTAGCACTGGTGTGTCCTAACAATATTAACATTACACTAGCACTGGTGTGTCCTAATGATATTAACATTACACTAGCAGTGGTGTGTCCTAATGATATTAACATTACACTAGCACTGGTGTGTCCTAATGATATTAACATTACACTAGCACTGATGTGTCCTAACGATATTAACATTACACTAGCACTGGTGTGTCCTAATGATATTAACATTACACTAGCACTGGTGTGTCCTAATGATATTAACATTACACTAGCACTGGTGTGTCCTAATGATATTAACATTACACTAGCAGTGGTGTGTCCTAATGATATTAATATTACACTAGCACTGGTGTGTCCTAACGATATTAACATTACACTAGCAGTGGTGTGTCCTAATGATATTAACATTACACTAGCAGTGGTGTGTCCTAACGATATTAACATTACACTAGCACTGGTGTGTCCTAATGATATTAACATTACACTAGCACTGATGTGTCCTAATGATATTAACATTACACTAGCACTGGTGTGTCCTAATGATATTAACATTACACTAGCACTGGTGTGTCCTAATGATATTAACATTACACTAGCACTGGTGTGTCCTAATGATATTAACATTACACTAGCACTGGTGTGTCCTAACGATATTAACATTACACTAGCACTGGTGTGTCCTAATGATATTAACATTACACTAGCACTGGTGTGTCCTAACAATATTAACATTACACTAGCAGTGGTGTGTCCTAATGATATTAACATTACACTAGCACTGGTGTGTCCTAATGATATTAACATTACACTAGCAGTGGTGTGTCCCAACGATATTAACATTACACTAGCACTTGTGTGTCCTAATGATATTAACATTACACTAGCACTGATGTGTCCTAATGATATTAACATTACACTAGCACTGGTGTGTCCTAACGATATTAACATTACACTAGCAGTGGTGTGTCCTAACGATATTAACATTACACTAGCACTGGTGTGTCCTAATGATATTAACATTACACTAGCACTGGTGTGTCCTAATGATATTAACATTACACTAGCAGTGGTGTGTCCTAATGATATTAACATTACACTAGCACTGGTGTGTCCTAACGATATTAACATTACACTAGCACTGGTGTGTCCTAACGATATTAACATTACACTAGCACTGGTGTGTCCTAATGATATTAACATTACACTAGCACTGGTGTGTCCTAATGATATTAACATTACACTAGCAGTGGTGTGTCCTAACGATATTAACATTACACTAGCACTGGTGTGTCCTAATGATATTAACATTACACTAGCACTGGTGTGTCCTAACGATATTAACATTACACTAGCACTGGTGTGTCCTAATGATATTAACATTACACTAGCACTGGTGTGTCCTAATGATATTAACATTACACTAGCACTGGTGTGTCCTAATGATATTAACATTACACTAGCACTGGTGTGTCCTAATGATATTAACATTACACTAGCACTGATGTGTCCTAATGATATTAACATTACACTAGCACTGGTGTGTCCTAATGATATTAACATTACACTAGCAGTGGTGTGTCCTAACAATATTAACATTACACTAGCACTGGTGTGTCCTAATGATATTAACATTACACTAGCAGTGGTGTGTCCTAACAATATTAACATTACACTAGCACTTGTGTGTCCTAATGATATTAACATTACACTAGCACTGATGTTTCCTAATGATATTAACATTACACTAGCAGTGGTGTGTCCTAACGATATTAACATTACACTAGCACTGGTGTGTCCTAACGATATTAACATTACACTAGCACTGGTGTGTCCTAACAATATTAACATTACACTAGCAGTGGTGTGTCCTAATGATATTAACATTACACTAGCACTGGTGTGTCCTAATGATATTAACATTACACTAGCACTGGTGTGTCCTAATGATATTAACATTACACTAGCACTGGTGTGTCCTAATGATATTAACATTACACTAGCACTGGTGTGTCCTAACAATATTAACATTACACTAGCACTGATGTGTCCTAATGACATTAGCATTGCACTAGCACTTGTGTGTCCTAATGATATTAACATTAAAGTAGCAGTGGTGTGTCCTAACGATATTAACATTACACTAGCACTGGTGTGTCCTAATGATATTAACATTACACTAGCACTGGTGTGTCCTAATGATATTAACATTACACTAGCACTGGTGTGTCCCAATGATATTAACATTACACTAGCACTGGTGTGTCCTAATGATATTAACATTACACTAGCAGTGGTGTGTCCTAACGATATTAACATTACACTAGCACTGGTGTGTCCTAATGATATTAACATTACACTAGCACTGGTGTGTCCTAATGATATTAACATTACACTAGCACTGGTGTGTCCTAATGATATTAACATTACACTAGCACTGGTGTGTCCTAATGATATTAACATTACACTAGCACTGGTGTGTCCTAATGATATTAACATTACACTAGCAGTGGTGTGTCCTAATGATATTAACATTACACTAGCACTGGTGTGTCCTAATGATATTAACATTACACTAGCACTGATGTGTCCTAATGATATTAACATTACACTAGCACTGGTGTGTCCTAATGATATTAACATTACACTAGCACTGGTGTGTCCTAATGATATTAACATTACACTAGCACTGGTGTGTTCTAATGATATTAACATTACACTAGCACTTGTGTGTCCTAATGATATTAACATTACACTAGCACTGATGTGTCCCAACAATATTAACATTACACTAGCACTGGTGTGTCTTAATCATATTAACATTACACTACCAGTGGTGTGTCCTAATGATATTAACATTACACTAGCACTGGTGTGTCCTAATGATATTAACATTACACTAGCACTGGTGTGTCCTAACGATATTAACATTACACTAGCACTGGTGTGTCCTAATGATATTAACATTACACTAGCACTGGTGTGTCCTAATGATATTAACATTACACTAGCAGTGGTGTGTCCTAATGATATTAACATTACACTAGCACTGGTGTGTCCCAATGATATTAACATTGCACTAGCACTTGTGTGTCCTAACGATATTAACATTACACTATCACTGGTGTGTCCCAATGATATTAACATTACACTAGCACTGGTGTGTCTTAATCATATTAACATTACACTAGCAGTGGTGTGTCCTAATGATATTAACATTACACTAGCACTGGTGTGTCCTAATGATATTAACATTACACTAGCAGTGGTGTGTCCTAATGATATTAACATTACACTAGCACTGGTGTGTCCTAATGATATTAACATTACACTAGCACTGGTGTGTCCTAATGATATTAACATTACACTAGCAGTGGTGTGTCCTAATGATATTAACATTACACTAGCACTGGTGTGTCCTAACAATATTAACATTACACTAGCACTGATGTGTCCTAATGATATTAACATTACACTAGCAGTGGTGTGTCCTAATGATATTAACATTACACTAGCACTGATGTGTCCCAATGATATTAACATTAAACTAGCAGTGGTGTGTCCTAATGATGATATTAACATTACACTAGCAGTGGTGTGTCCTAATGATATTAACATTACACTAGCACTGGTGTGTCCTAATGATATTAACATTACACTAGCAGTGGTGTGTCCTAATGATATTAACATTACACTAGCACTGGTGTGTCCTAATGATATTAACATTACACTAGCACTGGTGTGTCCTAATGATATTAACATTACACTAGCACTGGTGTGTCCTAATGATATTAACATTACACTAGCACTGGTGTGTCCTAATGATATTAACATTACACTAGCACTGGTGTGTCCTAATGATATTAACATTACACTAGCACTGGTGTGTCCTAATGATATTAACATTACAGTAGCAGTGGTGTGTCCTAACGATATTAACATTACACTAGCACTGGGGTGTCCTAATGATATTAACATTACAGTAGCCCTGGTGTGTTCTAATGATATTAACATTACACTAGCACTGGTGTGTCCTAATGATATTAACATTACACTAGCACTGGTGTGTCCTAATGATATTAACATTACACTAGCACTGGTGTGTCCTAATGATATTAACATTACACTAGCACTGGTGTGTCCTAATGATATTAACATTACACTAGCACTGGTGTGTCCTAATGATATTAACATTACACTAGCACTGGTGTGTCCTAATGATATTAACATTACACTAGCAGTGGTGTGTCCTAACGATATTAACATTACACTAGCACTGGTGTGTCCTAATGATATTAACATTACACTAGCAGTGGTGTGTCCTAACGATATTAACATTACACTAGCACTGGTGTGTCCTAATGATATTAACATTACACTAGCACTGGTGTGTCCTAATGATATTAACATTACACTAGCACTGGTGTGTCCTAATGATATTAACATTACACTAGCACTGGTGTGTCCTAATGATATTAACATTACACTAGCACTGGTGTGTCCTAATGATATTAACATTACACTAGCACTGGTGTGTCCTAACGATATTAACATTACACTAGCACTGGTGTGTCCTAATGATATTAACATTACACTAGCACTGGTGTGTCCTAATGATATTAACATTACACTAGCACTGGTGTGTCCTAATGATATTAACATTACACTAGCACTGGTGTGTCCTAACGATATTAACATTACACTAGCACTGATGTGTCCTAATGATATTAACATTACACTAGCACTGGTGTGTCCTAATGATATTAACATTACACTAGCAGTGGTGTGTCCTAATGATATTAACATTACACTAGCACTGGTGTGTCCTAATGATATTAACATTACACTAGCACTGGTGTGTCCTAATGATATTAACATTACACTAGCACTGGTGTGTCCTAATGATATTAACATTACACTAGCACTGGTGTGTCCTAATGATATTAACATTACACTAGCACTGGTGTGTCCTAACGATATTAACATTACACTAGCACTGGTGTGTCCCAATGATATTAACATTACACTAGCACTGGTGTGTCCTAATGATATTAACATTACACTAGCACTGGTGTGTCCTAATGATATTAACATTACACTAGCACTGGTGTGTCCTAACGATATTAACATTACACTAGCACTGGTGTGTCCTAATGATATTAACATTACACTAGCACTGGTGTGTCCTAATGATATTAACATTACACTAGCACTGGTGTGTCCTAATGATATTAACATTACACTAGCACTGGTGTGTCCTAATGATATTAACATTACACTAGCACTGGTGTGTCCTAATGATATTAACATTACACTAGCACTGGTGTGTCCTAACGATATTAACATTACACTAGCACTGGTGTGTCCTAATGATATTAACATTACACTAGCACTGGTGTGTCCTAATGATATTAACATTACACTAGCACTGGTGTGTCCTAATGATATTAACATTACACTAGCACTGGTGTGTCCTAATGATATTAACATTACACTAGCACTGGTGTGTCCTAACGATATTAACATTACACTAGCACTGGTGTGTCCTAATGATATTAACATTACACTAGCACTGGTGTGTCCTAATGATATTAACATTACACTAGCACTGGTGTGTCCTAATGATATTAACATTACACTAGCACTGGTGTGTCCTAATGATATTAACATTACACTAGCACTGGTGTGTCCTAATGATATTAACATTACACTAGCACTGGTGTGTCCTAATGATATTAACATTAGACTAGCACTGGTGTGTCCTAATGATATTAACATTACACTAGCACTGGTGTGTCTTAATGATAACATTACACTAGCAGTGGTGTGTCCTAATGATATTAACATTACACTAGCACTGGTGTGTCCTAATGATATTAACATTACACTAGCACTGGTGTGTCCTAATGATATTAACATTACACTAGCACTGGTGTGTCCTAATGATATTAACATTACACTAGCACTGGTGTGTCCTAATGATATTAACATTACACTAGCACTGGTGTGTCCTAACGATATTAACATTACACTAGCACTGGTGTGTCCTAATGATATTAACATTACACTAGCAGTGGTGTGTCCTAATGATATTAACATTACACTAGCACTGGTGTGTCCTAACGATATTAATATTACACTAGCACTGATGTGTCCTAACGATATTAACATTACAGTAGCAGTGGTGTGTCCTAATGATATTAACATTACACTAGCACTGGTGTGTCCTAATGATATTAACATTACACTAGCACTGGTGTGTCCTAATGATATTAACATTACACTAGCAGTGGTGTGTCCTAACGATATTAACATTACACTAGCACTGGTGTGTCCTAATGATATTAACATTACACTAGCACTGGTGTGTCCTAATGATATTAACATTACACTAGCACTGGTGTGTCCTAATGATATTAACATTACACTAGCAGTGGTGTGTCCTAATGATATTAACATTACACTAGCACTGGTGTGTCCTAACGATATTAACATTACACTAGCACTGGTGTGTCCTAATGATATTAACATTACACTAGCACTGGTGTGTCCTAATGATATTAACATTACACTAGCACTGGTGTGTCCTAATGATATTAACATTACACTAGCACTGGTGTGTCCTAATGATATTAACATTACACTAGCACTGGTGTGTCCTAACGATATTAACATTACACTAGCACTGGTGTGTCCTAATGATATTAACATTACACTAGCACTGGTGTGTCCTAATGATATTAACATTACACTAGCACTGATGTGTCCTAATGATATTAACATTACACTAGCACTGGTGTGTCCTAATGATATTAACATTACACTAGCACTGGTGTGTCCTAATGATATTAACATTACACTAGCACTGGTGTGTCCTAATGATATTAACATTACACTAGCACTGGTGTGTCCTAATGATATTAACATTACACTAGCAGTGGTGTGTCCTAATGATATTAACATTACACTAGCACTGGTGTGTCCTAATGATATTAACATTACACTAGCACTGGTGTGTCCTAATGATATTAACATTACACTAGCACTTGTGTGTCCTAATGATATTAACATTACACTAGCAGTGGTGTGTCCTAACGATATTAACATTACACTAGCACTGGTGTGTCCTAATGATATTAACATTACACTAGCACTGGTGTGTCCTAATGATATTAACATTACACTAGCACTGGTGTGTCCTAATGATATTAACATTACACTAGCACTGGTGTGTCCTAATGATATTAACATTACACTAGCACTGGTGTGTCCTAATGATATTAACATTACACTAGCACTGGTGTGTCCTAATGATATTAACATTACACTAGCAGTGGTGTGTCCTAACGATATTAACATTACACTAGCACTGGTGTGTCCTAATGATATTAACATTACACTAGCACTGGTGTGTCCTAATGATATTAACATTACACTAGCACTGGTGTGTCCTAATGATATTAACATTACACTAGCACTGGTGTGTCCTAATGATATTAACATTACACTAGCACTGGTGTGTCCTAATGATATTAACATTACACTAGCACTGGTGTGTCCTAATGATATTAACATTACACTAGCACTGGTGTGTCCTAATGATATTAACATTACACTAGCACTGGTGTGTCCTAATGATATTAACATTACACTAGCACTGGTGTGTCCTAACGATATTAACATTACACTAGCACTGGTGTGTCCTAACGATATTAACATTACACTAGCACTGGTGTGTCCTAATGATATTAACATTACACTAGCACTAATGTGTCCTAATGATATTAACATTACAAAAGCAGTGGTTTGTCCTAACGATATTAACATTACACTAGCACTTTCTTTTTTACACTCAGCTTTAATAATTGGCTTAATTACTGGTGTCATTCTAAGGGGATCCATTGTCTGTCTGCCTGGGATGACATACTTGACAAGCCACGCTGCTTCGCAAGGGACGGCTTGCACCTGTCACCCCTGGGCTTCTGGATATTGGCAAGGCCTTCTTGCCACCCCATAGTGCCTTTTTTAGGCAAGGCTCAAATGATAAACCTACCGCCCTAGAAAACAAAAATGGAGAAAAATTAAGGGTAATACTGCTCAATGCCAGAAGTCTAAACCTGAAGATGCACACCCTTGAAGCCCTCCTCAGTATGGAGAACATCGATGTCTGTGCTGTGACTGAAACCTGGTTCAAGGCTCCTGAGAGCACCCCAGCACTATCAGGTTATACCTCATATCATGCATTCCGGCCCCAAAATCCGGACGAACCACAAAAGGAGGGAGTATCCATATTCATAAAGGATACCCACACCTCCGGGTTAGTAACAACGCGAAACATCGGAGACCATCCAGGTGCAATTAACCATAGGTAAAACTGCCTACAGTTTGTAACATGCTACAGACCACCTTCTCAAACTCAGGAAACCCAC
>NC_056745.1:29534117-29563954 GCF_019279795.1 Protopterus annectens
AATGTTTCACTCATGGTCTTTTGCCAAAATTGCCTACCTTTCTGGAGTAAAATAAAACCCGCTGGGTAAATCGAATTTTCCCTTTGGGAAATCTTTTTTCCGAAATTTTTAAAAATTTCTGACCCCTTTTTGGGCCGTTAATCCAAAATAAATAAATTTTGGGAAATTTTTTAATATTAACCCAAAAAAAATCTGAGTCTCGATCTTGCTTCTGGAGCTGGTCTAAGAGTTTTGTTGGATGGCTCACTAGGAAAGTCATACATCATGAGTTGTGACTGCTTCTACAGCAGCTGGTCTAAGAGTTGTGTCAGACGGCTCGCTAGGAGTGAGCATGACAGATTATGATACATTAACCATGAGGTCCATTACCTTAGACAAGGTCAGCCTTGGTTCAACCTGCTCTACAGGATTTCTAATATGTACCACACAGTCATCTGCGAACCACGTGGTAAGAGAGACATACACCCCCCCCCCCCCGAATAACAGTCCAGGAGTACTGCAAGTGCACCTGTAAGTTGAAATCAAGAACATAAATGGCTAAAACAAATAACAAGGGCAAAAGGGGTCATCGTTGCCTGGTGCCTCATTGCAGCTCAAAAGGAGGAGATGATATGCTACTGGAAAATCCCTGGACTGTGGGAGCGCTATATAACAACTTGCAACAATTAATAAAAAGTTTTGGGAGATCCACTTTCTCCATAGAGAACCATAAGTATTCCCAAGTAATGGAATCGAATGCTTTGCCAAAGTCTAATTTGGTTCATAGGTTCATAGGTTCATACTAGGCTATCTGACCTAGGGCATTTATAAGCCTAGCCAGAGTGTGTTTGGCTTTCGCCACCCATTTTAAATTAATTTTGCTATGCCCTTTTTCGAGGTTAGTATACTGTGCCTCTGTCTAACAGTGACACAGAAGTGATATCCGGGGTAAACCTGCGATCTCCCATCCACTCATCAAGATTCCTCTTGAAGAGAGTCAATGAGGGACTCTGCCTAACCTGGACTGGGATTTTATTCCAGAGTGAAGGGAGCCTCTGGGTTATGAATCTGTCCCTCCAGCATGTCCTATTTATTTCAGTGCTGAGGTTCAAGTCTCTCGAGCACGTAGCTCAATGGGATTTGGATTTTCTGAGGTGCACCATGTCTATTAATTCCGGGTTGGACATGGCTTTATACATCAGGCACAGATCGCCTCTGAGCAGGTGGTATGCCACTGAGTAGAGCTGGAGTTTCTTTAACCGGGCAGCATATGGCATCTGTTTGAGCCCTTTGATCCTCTTGGTGAGGTACTTTTGGGGTCTTTCCAGTTGCTGCAGGTGTCTGGTAAGGTACATCCCAAAAGGGGCATTGTACTCAATTATGGGCCTGATGAGGGATGAGTAAAGAGGCACGATGACCTCCCCTGATCTAGATGTGAATCCCTTCATGATTAGGTGGGCTATATAAAATGTTTTTCTAACCACTTTGACCACGTGGTTGTCAAATGAGAGATTGCTATCAACTTGGGTCCCCAGGTCCCTAATTACTTCTTCTGTACTTAATGGATTACCACCTATGTGGTAATTTGTGGGCACTTTGTTTTTGCCAAAGGGGATGACTATACACTTTTTGGCATTTAGCTTGAGGCCATGGCTCTGGCACCAGTTGTCTGTTTCTATGAGGGCCTTTTGGAGGATGCTTGTGTCGGCTGGAGAGTCAATTATGGTGCCCAGTTTGCAGTTATCCTGGTCAGCCACAGTCCTTCCGTGTTTGCCTGTACCTCCGAGAAATATATACCGAACAAGAGAGGTCCCAGGACTGAGCCTTGTGGGACGCCACTTGTAACTGGTTTGGAGTCTGACATGGCTCCAGCAATTCTAACCATGTGGGTTATGTCCTTGAGCCAGTTTGCAACCCATCTAGTGACATAGGGGTTTATATTTAAGCTGGTGAGCTTATCTATAATACCCGAGTGGGGTATTGTATCGAAGGCTTTTGTGATGTCCAGGTAGGCTGTGTGGACCACCTTCCCCTCGTCAATGGCCTTGGTGACTGTTTCAAAGAAATCAACCAGGTTTAAGAGACAGGATCTGCCCTTAACAAAGCTGAACTGGGTAGGATCCAGTATCTGCAGGTCCCCAATATCTTTATTTATGAGGTCCATGACGATCCTTTCCATAGCTTTGCAGACCAAGCTAGTCAGGCTTATGTGGCGATAGTTTCCAGGATCCGTTGAGGCACCCCCTTTGTGGAGAAGGACCATTGTTGCTGTACGCCACTCTTTGGGTACATATCCTGTAGTAAGGCTAAGACTGAACAGTAGTTTTATGTTTGGGTTTAGCTATTCTTAGAGTTCATGTAGGACGCAGCCCGGGACACCGTCTGGTCCCATTGATGCTGTGTTTTTTTCTTTGGAGAGGGCGGCTCTTACCTGAGCATCTGAGATGTCAGGGGGGCAGCACTCTGCTGGGATAGATATTAATCCTTTTGGTGGGGGGGGGGAGTTTGCGCTGAACCTGTTAGCTAGGATGTTGGCAATGTCTGTGGGTTCGGTGTATTTTTTGTCATTTTGGACTAATTCTGAGCATATCTGGGAATTCCCACCCAGGTTCCTAACATAACTAAAGAAAGCCTTGTGATTATCCTTAGTGTCCTGTGCAATTTTTCTCTCGAAGCTGGCCTTAAACGATTTTATGAGTGCCCGTAGTTTTTTGCTAATACTGATCAGAGATGCCTTCCCTTTTTGGGATTTTGCTCTATCATGTAGTAGCTTCCTCCTTCTATTGTATAGTTTGTTTATGGCTTTGGTCCACCAGACAGGACTTCTGCCTTTGGAGGATTGGGTCTTGGTTTTATTTGGGATTGCATGATCCATGCATTCCTGAAGGTGTTCATAGAATGCGTTTATAAAGGATTCTGCGGTCTGGGCCGTATTTTCCACAGGCCTGGGGGCTTTGAAGGATTACACCTCGGTTTTGAGGAGTGTGAAATTTGCTTTAGAGAAGTTTTTCACTGTGGTTTTCTCGGCAGGGGGTGGGGTCGGGATGTGAATATTCAGTGAGATTAGTTTATGGTCTGATCTTACCAGTGAGGGATACACTTCTGGTCTGGAGCATAGAGTCCCCATGTTGTTGATGATTAGGTCCAGTATGTTTTCCCCTCTTGTGGGAGTGGTAACAAGTTGTTCCATAGCATTTGAGTTTATAAATTCTAGGAACCTTTGGGCTAGGGTGTTGGAGCTAGAGTAATGCTCCCAGTCTATGTTTGGGTAGTTGAAGTCACCCAATATAATGGTGTTTGGAGAGACCTTCATATTTTCCAGTGTTCTCAGGAAGGCCGAGTGGGGTTCCTGGGTTTGGGAGGGTGGTCTGTATCAGGCTATAAACTGGAAGGCAGTTTTACCCACTGTTAGTTGCACATGGATAGTCTCTGATGCTTCATACTCTGCCACCAACCTGGAGGTGTGAGTATCTTTGACAAAATTTGATACTCCCCCTCCTTTTGTGGTTCGGTCCAAGTTTTGGGGCCGAAAAGCATGATATGAAGTATAACCTGGTAGTGCTGGGATGCTCTCGGGAGCCTTGAACCAGGTTTCTGTTACTGCACAGATATTGATGTTCTCCATGCTAAGGAGAGTTTTGAGTGCGTGCATCTTGAGGTTTAGACTTCTGGCGTTGAGTAGCATTGCTCTTAGTTTCTTATCCCTTGTGATACCTATGGAGGTGGGTTTGTCTTTTGAGCCTTGCCTAAAAAGGGCACTATGGGGGTAGCAAGAGCCTTTGCCAATATCCGAAAGCCCAGGGGTGACAGGTGCAAGCCGTTCCTAGTGAAGCATTGTGGCTTGTTGAGCATGTCATCCCAGGCTGACAGGCATTGGATCCCCTTTGAATGACACCAATACTTAAGCCAATGGTTGAAATTGATCATCTTGTCTTCATATTGTGGCATCATTCTTGGTGAGGGTAAGATGCTACTCAAGGTCAGGGTCATACTGGCCTGGGCTACATGCTCAGAGAGCTCCTCTATGTCTCTTTTCATGTAGTACAGGGAGGCACATCTCAGGTCTTAAGGGCTGTGACTGTTTGGCACACAGGCTTTGTGAGCTATGTGTTGCATGTGTTTTGTTTTGGGGTAGCGGTTGCTTGGGTGTCTGTTTTGGAGGTCTCTGCTGCTTAGGCAGATTTTTATTTAGAGCCTCCGAGTATGTTTTTGTGTGTTTATGTGTTTGGTTTGTTGTCGTGGTAGGTCTATGTGAGACTGGAATTGTAGTGAGTGTGGTTTCCTTCTCCTCCTGACTGGTTACACCAGTACTGAGTTGAGAGAGCTTAGCCTCCAGTTTGGCTATATGGTTGCATCTCTCACATGTGTTGGAATTTGTTGGGAGGAGGAGAGGATTGTCTGTGTACATGAGGCAGTTATAACATTGCCTCAAGATTCCCAGATTCACCAGCTGGACCGGAGAGGAGATTGACAACTGACCTGGACATGCTAGAATAGTATTGTGAATTCCTTTATAATTGAAAAAAAGGGCCAATGGGGAACAAGGTACTCAAGGGGAGTTTGTGAGGGTGTAGTGCTTTTAATTTTTTAGTGTTGACTTAGTGAGCAAGTGCCAGGTAACTTAAATGCAATGTGTTACATGTAACTTAAATGCAAAAACGACAAACAGTAACTTTCTTTCAAGTGAAACAAGGAAATAAGTACAGTAAGCAATGCAGATATCACTAGGGATCCACAGAAGTACTGAAAAGCCGCGTTTTAGGTGGAATTAGCATTTCAGGGAAATAACAAGCAAACAAACAACAAGCTTACAAACAAAGCTAGATTCAGCAGGCCTGGATCTAGTCTATGCTACAGCAAACAAGGTGTACCAATTTCAGTAAGAAACAGTTCAAATATGCAGGCACTGTAAGCCTTTAACCAGAAATTCCCAGCTCAGAAGGGCAGAGTCCAGCCTCTCCTCCCACAAGAGTGCAGACCACAAACCTTCTTAATGTAAAACAACTGGCGTGAAGCCCAAGTGCTTAAACCAGAACTAATACACTTTTAGAATAACAGACACTGAGCCCTCAATCAGCAGTTCCCAACTTAGAACCCAACTTAGAAGGATGTAAGCTACCTGTCCTGCCACCACAGTGCAGGCCACAAACCTTCCTAATGTAAAACAACTGGTCTGAAGCCCAAGTGTTTGATCCAAAAGACTTAGAATGATAGCTACACTTTAATCAAGTTACTACCAAGCAGTAATAAATACAATTGAATACTTTAAAGAATGCCTGGATTAGTGCTCAAGTTATACAAACAAAGCTAGATTCAGCAGGCCTGGATCTAGTCTATGCTACAGCAAACAAGGTGTACCAATTTCAGTAAGAAGCAGTTCAAATATGCAGGAACTATAAGCCTTTATCCAGAAATTCCCAGCTCAGAAGGGCAGAGTCCAGCCTCTCCTCCCACAAGAGTGTAGACCACGAACCCTCTTAATGTAAAATAACTGGCCTGAAGCCCAAGTGCTTAAACCAGAATTAATGCACTTTTAGAATAACAGACACTGAGCCCTCAATCAGCAGTTTATAATGATTTATAATGCCACAGCATTGTAGTCCCACATAACAGAGGATGCTTGTATGCTAATCCAAACCCAAATCAAGCATGGACTGCTTGAGTACCCCTGGTGAGTTTCACCAGTCAGGTGAGGTAAAAAAGTGTTCCAGACATCTAGCTAGTAATTTGGAGAATATCTTCACATCTGTTCCATTGTCTAAAAAAGTGCAGCACAACAGCACATGAACATCTAGTACATTACCTTTAATATCTACTTCCCTGACCCATGCTGACACCTCAGTACTCAGTAGCTACATATCTGAGCAACTTGCAACTCCCCTCAAACCCAGAAAAGCATAATCATTGACTGATGGATAGTGTATTCTCCTAACATAGCAACTTAGAACTCCCCCAAACCCAGAAAAGTATAATTATTGACTGAAGGATGGCGTACTCTACTAACGTCTATCAAGTCTGATTCCTGCATAAGGCCTAACAACTCACTTATGAGTTTCAGAAGATGATCTGTCCCCTGAAGGATACGATCCATCAAAGTATCTGATATCACATAAAAATCACCCCATTATGATAGCAGCCTCCCTGAAGGTTTTAGCTCCTTAGTTGCTTTTGCCAGTGATCCTAAGTCAGAAACATAATTTGTATTTTTAATCTCATAAAAGTTCACCAGTAGTAGTGAGCCTACAGGAGAACTAGTCTTTAAGAATATCCACCCGTCTTCATTTTTCCAAACCTCCTTGACCACTTTTCACCTTAAGTGTTTCTGAAACAAAATTGCTGTGCACATCATCCCATTACTAGCACACATGGCAAACCATACACTAGGCCATTTAGCAAACATTGCATCAGCTGCTACATGTTTGACCTTGGTATCCTGGAAAAAGATAAAATTATACTTAATGCTGTAGTAAGTGTTGAAAATAGCTTTAGTTTTCCATGGTGTTGATATGCCCTTAATATTCCAGCAGGCCCCTTTCAAGTAACGACCCAATTTCCCTTCTTGCCAGCTGTCTTGCTGAGATGTATATGTTGATAAGCTATCTTGTAATTATGCATTTAAACACTGCAACTATTAAAACCCAAAATGAGCACCATAAACCTGTTTACAGAACTTAAAAACTTGTTAACAAAAGGGCAAGGTATGGATGGATATAACCACTAATAAAAAGAAACAGTTTGACCACAATATGAGTTGAAAAACTGTAGAAAACAACTGAGTCTCTTGTGTACCTGCATGGAAAATGTAGAAGAAAACTCACAAGCTGTGTTTTGCTACTCAGGGGAGACAAAAGAAGAAGAGTGAATGATCTAGACAGGGCATTCATGCCGCGACACAGCATTTATAACAAGAAGAAAGCCCATCACAATAATAATAAAAAGAAAAATGAAGCCAACAAGCTTCATTAAACTCACAACTTATAACCGTTATAAAAAGCATATCAAACATCCATTCTTGTCAACTGCCTCATGCAGATTTGCAACACAAATAACCAAGACGTGTCTGCCATGTCCAGAAGTGCATTTAGAATGGAAGTAGGATGAAACAACCAATGAGAAGTAGGATGGAACAACCAATGGAAAGTAGGATGAAACAACCAATGAGAAGTAGGATGGAACAACCAATGGAAAGTAGGATGAAACAACCAATGGGAAGTAGGATGAAACAACCAATGGGAAGTAGGATGAAACAACCAATGGAAAGTAGGATGAAACAACCAATGGGAAGTAGGATGAAACAACCAATGGGAAGTAGGATGAAACAACCATACTGACCATGAAGCAGCATCCTATGACTGGCGGTTAAGACCCTTGCACAATAGAATCTTCAGGACTCAAGTTGACTGGGGACTCTTAATAGCAATGTTACTCTCCAAGACCCATCAGTCATGTCTATTTTCTCTGGTTGTATTTCTGGATGTGACCATGCTTGTAGATGACTTGATATCTGATGTTAATGGAGTACATTTGTTAGCGGTGGGGAATGGGTTATGTAAAAGAGGTGATTTCACGCTACAACTTCTAGGTCCCTGTAATGTTCCCCTTCATCTTTGCCCTTCTTTTGCATGGGTGATTTTCAGGGTACGATCCCTCTTCTTTGGCTGGTAACTTGATGAAGGTGCCTGACTGATTGCTTCCACATAGAAGTGCTCAGAGCTCAATTTCTGTTTAGAAAGAAGTTGATCCACTTCCTTTGGATCTCGAAAGGTGAGTTGCATTTCACCCTTATTAAAGACCAGTGTGGCTGGATACTTTAATTGTACCTAATAAGTCAATTCTCTCTCATGACACAGGCAAGGTGCAAGGTCTTTACATTTCAGGTAAATTTGATGCTGTAGTCATGTCCCGAATGAATTGGGTGGCCTGCTATTTTTAGATTATTCCCTAACTCCCTGGCTCTGTAGTGGATGGCCTCTCTGTTAGAGTAGCACAGACACTTTATTATAAAGGTACAGGGGTTCTTATTCCCCTTAAACCTAGAGAGGATAATATGGACCCATTCAACCAGTGGGGGAGAAAGTCTGTTCAACAAGATGGCAAGTTGTTTCTAAATAAATTGTACTGGATCATGTCCCTCAACATTCTCTGGCACACCAATGATCCGTACATTATTCCAATGGGCTCGATGCTCCAGATCCTGCACTTAAAACTCCACTTGCAGCATCTGCGACTACATGTCCTGTATGTCCTGGGAATGCCTGGATGTCATCAACCACTGCTCAGATATTTCCTCTCTCTGCTGTCTCAATATTTCTTGAACAGCAGAAAGTTATGCCTCATGGTTTGATGTGGCAGGCTTTATTTGTTGCTATCTGCAATTGCTTCATGCATGAGTTTAGTGAGTATCTCTGTTGGACTCCTCAGGGACTTCAGCTCCTCTGAAACATTAGCCGATTCAGCTACCATGCTTGTGGGTCGACTCTTTTGTGTGACTAGGGTAACCCAAAACTAACGTTTAGCAACTGATAACACCAGTGAGTATTTGTCAGGTTAATTAAGGCACCTGCAAAAGAATGCATGTTAACACAAATATATCGCTGATGGTGATGGCCTCAGTGAAGCTGTTGATGCTGAGCATGACCAATCACAAGTTAGCCTCTACAGCGTGAGCTGAACTCAGTCACACCTCTACATCCATGTGTGTACCCAGGCATGCCCCCTGTGTGCCTTCAGTTTTGCACTCGATTCCCTTATCCTTTGCTGAAGTTTTTATTCAGAGTCTGCCTGTAATGCCACATCATCTGCTTACAGCGGCTTTGTTGATCTGTCCCCTCTGACCTGTTTTACTAATGTACTCTATCACTAGTATGAACACCAGTGGACTCAGAACTAAACCCTGATACACATCCATATCACTGGGATCCCATGAGTCCGAACACTCTTAGTAATTAAGTCATTGGGATTTTGTACATAGCTTGCACTAATTTTACCAGTGCTTCTGGGACTTCAAACCATTGCAGGCATGCCCAAATCAGCATTCTTGGCACCTTGCTGTCTCCAATTCTGGGAATGCCCAGATGGACTCATTCATCATCTCTAACCTCTTCTCAACTTTCTGTCTCACTGCACACATTGGGTTGGTTTGCTACATCCTGATCTGAATCTAAACTGATCTCATCTTACTTTCTACTACTCTGCATATTCCTTTATCAGTCACCTTGTCCAGCACTTTCATGCAGTGTGACAGGTGTTTGATACCTCTACACTGCCCACAGTGGTGACTGTTCCCTTTGTCTTGTACACTGACACTAGAATGCTTATTTTCTTGTCATTTGGGGTACACCTTTCTCTCCTTACCTCTATGAGTATATTCTCTGGAGCAATTTCTTCCCTAACTCACCTAACTTCTTGATCATATCTGCCTTGACCTCGTCTAAGCCTACTGCTTTCCCTGACTACATTTTTCTTTGTGTTGTTCAGGTATGTGGACTCCTGTTCATCTTTCATAGCAGGATGTGTCTTGGACAGTACAGCTTTTGTGTATTTTTTATTCAGAAATTGCCGGACGTACTCCTTCTATCTGTCTTTGATGTTCTGTGGAATGATGAGCAAGTTATTGCTGGTTTCCTTTATGATGGGTGTCTGATGACGGGCTGGTGAGCAGGTTGTTGCTGGCATCCTTTATGATGGGTGTCTGATGACGGGCTGGTGAGCAGGTTGTTGCTGCATCCTTTATGATGGGTGTCTGATGACGGGCTGGTGAGCAGGTTGTTGCTGCATCCTTTATGATGGGTGTCTGATGACGGGCTGGTGAGCAGGTTGTTGCTGCATCCTTTATGATGGGTGTCTGATGACGGGCTGGTGAGCAGGTTGTTGCTGGCATCCTTTATGATGGGTGTCTGATGACGGGCTGGTGAGCAGGTTGTTGCTGCATCCTTTATGATGGGTGTCTGATGACAGGCTGATGAGCAGGTTGTTGCTGCATCCTTTATGATGGGTGTCTGATGACGGGCTGGTGAGCAGGTTGTTGCTGCATCCTTTATGATGGGTGTCTGATGACAGGCTGGTGAGCAGGTTGTTGCCGCATCCTTTATGATGGGTGTCTGATGACGGGCTGGTGAGCAGGTTGTTGCTGCATCCTTTATGATGGGTGTCTGATGACGGGCTGGTGAGCAGGTTGTTGCTGCATCCTTTATGATGGGTGTCTGATGACGGGCTGGTGAGCAGGTTGTTGCTGCATCCTTTATGATGGGTGTCTGATGACGGGCTGGTGAGCAGGTTGTTGCTGGCATCCTTTATGATGGGTGTCTGATGACGGGCTGGTGAGCAGGTTGTTGCTGCATCCTTTATGATGGGTGTCTGATGACGGGCTGCTGAGCAGGTTGTTGCTGGCATCCTTTATGATGGGTGTCTGATGATGGGCTGGTGAGCAGGTTGTTGCTGCATCCTTTATGATGGGTGTCTGATGACGGGCTGGTGAGCAGGTTGTTGCTGCATCCTTTATGATGGGTGTCTGATGACGGGCTGGTGAGCAGGTTGTTGCTGGCATCCTTTATGATGGGTGTCTGATGACGGGCTGGTGAGCAGGTTGTTGCTGCATCCTTTATGATGGGTGTCTGATGACAGGCTGATGAGCAGGTTGTTGCTGCATCCTTTATGATGGGTGTCTGATGACGGGCTGGTGAGCAGGTTGTTGCTGCTTTCCTTTATGATGGGTGTCTGATTGCGGGCTGGTGAGCAGGTTGTTGCTGCATCCTTTATGATGGGTGTCTGATGACGGGCTGGTGAGCAGGTTGTTGCTGCATCCTTTATGATGGGTGTCTGATGACGGGCTGGTGAGCAGGTTGTTGCTGGCATCCTTTATGATGGGTGTCTGATGACGGGCTGGTGAGCAGGTTGTTGCTGGCATCCTTTATGATGGGTGTCTGATGACAGGCTGGTGAGCAGGTTGTTGCTGCATCCTTTATGATGGGTGTCTGATGACGGGCTGGTGAGCAGGTTGTTGCTGACATCCTTTTTGATGGGTGTCTGATGACGGGCTGGTGAGCAGGTTGTCCTGCATCCTTTATGATGGGTGTCTGATGACGGGCTGGTGAGCAGGTTGTTGCTGCATCCTTTATGATGGGTGTCTGATGACGGGCTGGTGAGCAGGTTGTTGCTGCATCCTTTATGATGGGTGTCTGATGACGGGCTGGTGAGCAGGTTGTTGCTGGCATCCTTTATGATGGGTGTCTGATGACGGGCTGGTGAGCAGGTTGTTGCTGCATCCTTTATGATGGGTGTCTGATGACAGGCTGGTGAGCAGGTTGTTGCTGCATCCTTTATGATGGGTGTCTGATGACGGGCTGGTGAGCAGGTTGTTGCTGCATCCTTTATGATGGGTGTCTGATGACAGGCTGGTGAGCAGGTTGTTGCTGGCATCCTTTATGATGGGTGTCTGATGACGGGCTGGTGAGCAGGTTGTTGCTGCATCCTTTATGATGGGTGTCTGATGACAGGCTGGTGAGCAGGTTGTTGCTGCATCCTTTATGATGGGTGTCTGATGACGGGCTGGTGAGCAGGTTGTTGCTGGAATCCTTTATGATGGGTGTCTGATGATGGGCTGGTGAGCAGGTTGTTGCTGCATCCTTTATGATGGGTGTCTGATGACGGGCGGGTGAGCAGGTTGTTGCTGGCATCCTTTATGATGGGTGTCTGATGACGGGCTGGTGAGCAGGTTGTTGCTGCATCCTTTATGATGGGTGTCTGATGACGGGCTGGTGAGCAGGTTGTTGCTGGCATCCTTTATGATGGGTGTCTGATGACAGGCTGGTGAGCAGGTTGTTGCTGCATCCTTTATGATGGGTGTCTGATGACGGGCTGGTGAGCAGGTTGTTGCTGCATCCTTTTTGATGGGTGTCTGATGACGGGCTGGTGAGCAGGTTGTTGCTGCATCCTTTATGATGGGTGTCTGATGACGGGCTGGTGAGCAGGTTGTTGCTGCTGCATCCTTTATGATGGGTGTCTGATGACGGGCTGGTGAGCAGGTTGTTGCTGCATCCTTTATGATGGGTGTCTGATGACGGGCTGGTGAGCAGGTTGTTGCTGCATCCTTTATGATGGGTGTCTGATGACGGGCTGGTGAGCAGGTTGTTGCTGCATCCTTTATGATGGGTGTCTGATGACGGGCTGGTGAGCAGGTTGTTGCTGCATCCTTTATGATGGGTGTCTGATGACGGGCTGGTGAGCAGGTTGTTGCTGCTGCATCCTTTATGATGGGTGTCTGATGACGGGCTGGTGAGCAGGTTGTTGCTGCATCCTTTATGATGGGTGTCTGATGACGGGCTGGTGAGCAGGTTGTTGCTGCATCCTTTATGATGGGTGTCTGATGACGGGCTGGTGAGCAGGTTGTTGCTGCATCCTTTATAATGGGTGTCTGATGACGGGCTGGTGAGCAGGTTGTTGCTGCATCCTTTATGATGGGTGTCTGATGACGGGCTGGTGAGCAGGTTGTTGCTGCATCCTTTATGATGGGTGTCTGATGACGGGCTGGTGAGCAGGTTGTTTCTGCATCCTTTATGATGGGTGTCTGATGACTGGCTTCTTTATTTTTCTGTCTTTACCTTGCAATTTAATAAAGCTTCTTTTTGCCATCTGCTGAGTCCCTTTCCATAAGCTGATAGAGTGCCTTTGCTAACTTATTCTTTGCTATTGCAATTGCTGTTTTACCGTCTTTGTTATGTATTTCTTTTTAGCCTGGTCCATATTTACTGTCTGACACTTTTTCCTGCTGCTTTTTTTATGACATCCTGGACTTCTGCATTCAGTCATCAGCTTTATTTACATACTTTATTTCCATGCCAGACTTGGCCACATATCTGCTCCATAGTCCTCGCCCATGTTCCTTTCTTCTTCGGTTCCACCTTTTCTTTTTCTCACTGAGGTGCTAGAGCCCTGAATATTTCCATGACCTCTTGTGCTTTCTCTGCAGTCAGCTTCCAGGTTTCAGCCTAGTCTCTGACTACTGTTTGCATCTGATTCTGGCCACAAGTGGTTTATGCTGTGGGCTGACTGTTTCACTGGGTATGGCTTTACAATTGCTGATTTTTAGTGACTGTTAAATCCCATTAAAAGATACTGCCTTTTTGGACCTTTCCTATTGGAAGAAGACCACAACACTCACAGTTTTGTTTACTGTGCTATATTTAACCAAACGACATTTGCTAGGACAGCTAAGAATCTTGTAGTATTGTCAAAGCATAAAAATGTCAGGATATTTCCTTTGCTGCTCCTAATAGGTCTCATTCAGATGTAGTTCTTATACTAAGAGAAAAGTCTAAGCATCAAAATGCAGCATGCTGAATCTTCCAAGTTGGAGGAAATTGGTACTCCCACCCTTAGCCTGTTTCTGTGAGCCGTGACATTCTAGTTAAGTTTCATCCACCCAGTCACTATGGTAAATCCTGTTTACATTTCCTTGGAACTCAGAAGGAGAGGAGATGATAGTGGTAAAGCCTGTATCTAATTAAAAAAAAAGATTTAGGTGGATGAATTTAGAACTGAAGACATAAAGAATTCCCCTGGAACATTAATGCTCAGTGACCACGTTTGGGTCCTGAATCTGTAGCACTTGTAGTTTCAGAACCCAGCGGTGTTTCTTCCACTCCTTTTGGAACTTCTTTTTGTACAGTTATGGTGGGTGGTGTAGGGGGCAGATGCTGAGAATACATCAGAATAAGAACCATCCATGACTGTAATGCAGCTGGTACCCTTATCTTGGATGACAGATGTGTTGACATTCAAAGGTTGTATGTTGATCTCCACAGACATCATAAGCTGCTTTCATTGCAGTTTATACAAAGAAATCGCACAGGAATCATTCAGTGTTAGTCAGAAAGCTGTATCCGGTATTCATAACAAGCCAGAGCCATCAACAGTAGAAGAAGCCAAAGGGAAAAGTGAATAAAAAAATCTTACATCCACGTCATCAGAATGTTGGGGTGGGTAGGAAGATTATTAATTAATCTTTTTGGACCATCCCCTCAGAAGATGTGTCTTTTGGTAACACTGTTAACTAAAGAATGAACATTTTCAGTGGCCAGCCAAGAAGCTGTCTTCACCTAAGCTAGGTAAAACTGTTTAAAATGGATCAGCCGAAGTCTGTAGCAATATTGCTATTTATTGATTACTATCACAATATCCTCAATGAAGTGTGGCAGGAATCTGATAGGCTATCTTCAGTTAAGAAACCAGATGGCTTTTAAAAGGAGCTTGAGAAGCATTGCTACATATATAATATTCGTGCAACAGACTCAGCTACAACAGAACTTGAGTTACATGCATTTTCAAACACTGACCCCTCTACAGTTAAGGACTTTGCCATCAAACAAGTAGGGTGGGGTATTTGCAGTATACCTCTCGACTTTGGGACAAAGGCTCTAAAACAGAAACTATCTTTAAATTTTACTCTAATTTATTTAAAAAGTTACCTGAACAACAGCATTTGCAACAACATGCATTTTCTGAACAATAAGTACTCCAATGCCTGGTATTACTGAATGACTAATCTACGGTGATTTACCAAAAAAATTACCAAAAAAAAAAAAAGCGAGGGAAAGGGCTAAAATGCAAGGCAAAATAAGTGACATTCTGGAAATGGTCTTCACTTCAGCTACTCTGTCAGACCTACAAATTTCCAGACCCAGATGGCACAGTACCTGTCTGATATTTATTTATTTTATTTATTTTACATTTGTTGACCAGGATAGTCCGACTGGATGCATGTCCCTTTTCAGCGGAGGCCTGGGGAGAAAAGCTCCAAGGGTAAGCAGATGCAGCATTACATAATACCAGCATTACATATTACAAACAGACTATTTACAGAGATTACATAAGTAAGCAAATTAAACAAGTTCCACAGGTTAGAGTTAATCCCGAGCGTAAGTCAGGATTAAATTAAATTACACAGTAAGCTGGTTAACAGATTTTTACACATTCTAGAGAGAGTTAGCCAGGCTTGATACATTGACATAGCCAGTTAAGTGACAAATGTTTGAGTCTAGTTTTAAATTGACCTAAGGTGGAAAGTAAGGTAATATGTTTACCAATAGTCAGATGAAACTTTTCCAGGCTACGTAGAATGTCCTTCGTACGTCTTAATGTACTGTGATGCCTGGCCTTTTCGAGACTTCTGTTGCACAATTCTGCATCGTTTATTGAAATGGCCCACAGCTGCTAGCTGCTATTTCAAATGAAAATCTTAAAGTTGTGTGTTTTATGAGTATATGTTCTATTTTCTTGTCTGCTATCATTTCTTATCCTCCAGTTTGTTGCTTATATATTTTATTAACTTTCTGAGAATTTTTTTTTTTTTTGGCAAAGTAGACCTTTTTTCTTTCCGTGGGCCTAGGCCTGCCCTTTCAGTGTTTTAACATTATATATATATATATATATATATATATATATATATATATATATATATATATAGATATATATATATATATATATATATATATATATATATATATATATATATATATATATATATATAAAAGGTCAGATTTAACATTTTTGTAGTGGTATATGAGTTCTTCCTCCTATTTGAGATAATTTTATCCCTCATTCTATCCTGACTTTTTGGAGAGCTTTTTGTCCACTTATTTCCACAGACCATTCCTTCAGAAAGTGTCTCCTTTTCGTGATGTAGTGATTAGAGGCATTTTCCCACAATTTAAACCACACCAGGAAGACTTGCTTTGGACTCTGTGCTAGTATTAAAGGTGACTGACCTCCTCATGTCAGACAGGAAAGTCATGTGCTAATCATAAGAGTAAAGCTGGATTGATCCAGGCTCTTATATCGATATTTTGCCTACCTTGCATACTAGAGCTCTGGACAGGAATGGCTTGCAGTGCATTATGTGATAAGTGACTGACCAAGCAGCCTTTGAAATTTTTAGGTCCTGAGCTGTCCTAACAAATTCCAATATTAGTCTTGCTGTGAACAAATATGAACCCGCTGATCTAGATATGTCATTGTGGTACATGCATAAGTTCTTTTTTATATGGGATGCCTGCTTCATTGGTTGCTTTATTTTTACATTGCATCAGCAACTCTTTCTACATATTTTAGGACAATCAGCTCATCTTTACATTCAGAGGATGGAGGCAGCTGAGGATCAGGCTGGACAGTATGCTGTAGCCATACAGGAGACCATAGTGGGATGGACTGGTCCACAGCTGTTACATTCAGAATCAATACCTTTCTCTGATACATTCCTTGCAAGGTTATGCCATGAATTCATGCCATCCTCATATGGCTTATATTATGTAGTTCACATACCAGAGAGGAATTTTATCCAACACAATGGCCAAGATTGGGACCTAACGACACCCATGCCCATGGTCCTAGATTTACTGCTACAAGTGCATACATTATGTACGAAATGCAGTGTGGGTTGCAGCAATACAGTAATGCACTAGAAAGCATCACTGATTCTTCATCCAGAGCTCGTAGGCCGATGGCAGGACGGTTACAGTAATGCACTAGAAAGCATCACCGATTCTTCATCCAGAGCTCATAGGCCGATGGCAGGATGGTTACAGTAATGCACTAGAAAGCATCACCGATTCTTCATCCAGAGCTCGTAGGCCGATGGCAGGATGGTGAGTATATCAGGGAGAGTCACTCAGGTGCAGGTCTTCCTGCTGATATGCTGATCCTGTACCTAATACACCTGTCAGCCCTTAGGTAAGTGTTGCATGTATAGGAATGCTTAATTTCCTGCTACTTCACTCCTGTGAGTGTATGTCCATGTTGTGACTAGTTGCATAACTCTGTCTGCACGTCCCTCTCTGAATGATGTCCATGTTACTTTTCTGGACCAGCACAGCATATGAGCAGATTGTACCACTGTTTTTTGATTGTGCACTCTGCTATCTATGCATATACTCTGCTATGCCTGCATGTGTGTGGAAGTTGCACCTGTCTGACACTACTGACATGCCTGTTCAGCCATACCCTTTGATGCATGTTTCTTAACACCTGCCACATGTCTGGGATTATTTGTCCGTTTCTGCATCTGTGGTTGGCAGATGTTTGGACTGCTGCTTCCTTGTATAGCACTGACCTGCATGTTGCCTTGTATTTCCTTCAGTGTCTCCCCAGCAGCAACTAGGCAGAAGTCTGTTCATACCCTGCCCCTGACCTGCAGCATCTTACCCTCTACCCTGACTTGCAGCTTCCCACCCTCTGCCCTGACCATTATTCTGATTTTCATGTCATTCAACATTGTGTCAGAGACCCCCCCTCGGTTTGATTCTCTACTGTTCTTCACTGCCTACTGTTGTGCTCGCTCCAATAATATATGTGCAATCTTTTGGTTCTTGGTTGTATGTTCTTCTTTGAATTTCATTTCACTTAACTCATTGCATCTGAGTGACGCCTCCAGGTGCATCTGCAGTTAACTCCTAATGACGCCTCTGGGCTTCAAATATTGCTTGTTCATATTTGCATCAATAATTCCAAAACCATGCTATGTACAAAGATTTAAAATATTTCATCTTAAAGCTTACACGATGGCAAACTCAACTGCAGTAATATTTGACCACTGTCTAGTGCAGGTAAATAGATATTAACTGTTGCTTTTATAATATTAATTTACATAGATATAATTTTCACATTTTTCTAAATATCTCAGCAACCAAGTAACACAGAATTATTTAGCTTCATATGAAAGCTCTCAGCTAGCTGAATAAAATGCTGCTGACAGTATGTGTGTAACTTGAGTGGTTGCCAAGATATTGTAAGTTGTTTACAAAATATCACAAACATGATAGTTACTGTGTTTACTGTGACTTATAAAATTAAGTTTAAGACCTAGTACCTAAAGAATATTACCACTATAAAAATAGTTTGTGCTGAAGAGTTTGTCATTTATGCTTCTTTCATAACCCCCATGGTTCCAGAGATATGAACATTTGTTTGAAATGTGCATTCATGGGTTTGTCCACCAGGTGGCAGTATTTACCCACTGTTAAGCAATTGTACTCTAGTTCAACTAGCTCTTTAAAATTTTGTCTATCCTACTATTGCCCTAACATCCCTCTCTAAACTTCTGTGAATCTCTCTGCTTCCCCTTTTTTCTCACTTAGTAAATCAGTGCTTCTCCCCTGTGTCTATCTTACCTTTGGGCTTGCTATCCATCTCACTGATTGTTTCCTCTCTGACCTTGGCTCTACCCACTCCATTCGCCCTACAGGCTCACTCCATTCCCCTACCCTGCCCCCAGATTCCACCCGCACCCAGCACCTCTACCCTTATACTTGATACACCACACCCACCTCCTGCCACAACCAATCAACCAACTCACGCCACCCACAATCAACCTACCTCCTTCTGCCCAACCCCAACAACAACTATACCCCCTTCACATCACTAAATCCAAACTCTTTAAACATTCTTTCTCCCTATACCTGAGCCACAGCTCACTCTCAAATATTATCCAAATTAATACCATGCCTTCCAAACCAGCCTCAGTTCTAACACAATTATACCTCTTATCACCTTATCCTACTTGTTCTCCGGTTCGATCCTCGGCTGAAGTGCCTTCTGTGCGGAGTCTGCATATCCTCCCTGTGGTCGCGTGGGTTTCCTCCGGGTGCTCCGGTTTCCTCCCACATCCCAAAGACATGCTGTAAGTGGATTGGACACTCTACATTGGCCCTAGGTGTGAGTGCGTGCATGTGTGTGCCTTCTGTGGAAGGTTGGGCGCCGGGCTGGCAACTCGACACAGTAAAACTCCACTGCCAATCATGAGCGGACAGGTGATCTGCTGTGGCAACTCCTAACCGGGAAAAGCCGAAAGAAGAAGATGAAGATCACCTTATCCTACTTAAACTATCTTGCCAGATCTCTCTATACTAATTACAGTCCCCCTTTACATAGAACTACTTCCAACTGTGCACAACATGTATATACAACCTGTATATCCCCTAGCCTCTACTTCCTCAACATTACCATGCTCTTCCCCTTTAAACTCATATCAAACCCCAAAACCACTACTCCCATCTATATTAGCTCCATCTCTATAAAACCTACAACCCATAAATCAGGTTGTAAACTATTTAAATATCTCTTCTCCCACATTCAGCACTTTATCATTACCCTGCTCTCTGGCGACATACACCCAAACCCCAGCCCCTCTCCCTCTCTCAACTCAACCTCCTCACCTCATCCTCACCACTCAGCTGGTAGATCCCTCCATCTCACAGCTCTAAATGCTCAGAGCATCTGTAACAAAATTCCCAACCTCCAAGCCCGGCTTCTCCATAATCAACCTGATATTCTGTGTATCTCTGACACCTGGCTTAAACCGCATATAAAAGACTCAGAATTGATACCACCCAACTACTCTATCATTAGAAAAGATAAAACTCATAAAAAGGGGGATTTGTCACCCTCCTTTATTCCTCATCCCTCGTAGTTACCCTCTACTCCAAACCTATACCCACATTTGGTAATGCTGAATTAATTCCAGTCCTTCTTCAGGTAAATAGACATAAACTCATCTGCATTGTCACCCTTTACAACCCTCCTGGAGACAACATCCCAATCCTCAAAGACATTCTCTCCTGGCTCTCTGCCTATATCACAAACAAAACTATAATCCTAGGTTATGTTAATATCAGCTGGGCCACAATTCAATCGCCAACTAACTCCCTAAATATAAATCTTTACAACTTCACTCAACATATTAACTCAACAACTAGACCATACAAAGACTTCCTTTCTGAAAGCACCCTAGATTGGATTCTAGTTTCTCATCCCCACTACATCACTAACAGTGGTACCCCTCCTGATCCCCTAGGTGATCATCTTCCCACTTTTGCCCAATGCCTTCCCTCCTCCCTACAACTATCCCATACCTATACCTCTACCCAGAACCTAAAAAACTTTAACCCCAATGCATTCTCACATGCACTAAATAGAACAAACTGGAATCCACTAAAAACTCTATCCCTAGATAGTGCTGTTACCTATTTTAATACAACTGTCTTAAACTTCCTTGATTCCTTTGCTCCCAGGAAAATAAAACAAATACAAAGTAATCCTGTCCCATGGTTAACTAAGAATACCTTACTTACCATGTGGCTCCGAGATAAAGCTTGGAAATGCTACCATAAAACTAAAACTGCAACCACCCTTAATGAATATAGATCACTTTGCAACAAAGTAAAAAAACTTATCATAGCAGACCACAGAGCCTATTATTCCACACTCCAAGCCAATCATGACACCAATCTTAAAAAATTCTGGGATGGAATTTCATCTCTACTCAAACCAGGGAAAAAAGAAAACCCCTGACCCAAATGCCTCTGACTTGGATTTAGCTACCCAATTCAATTCATTCTTTATTGACTCTATAGTCAAACTAACAACATCCTTTGCCAAAAATTCTCCTTCCTCACATCTACCCCATTCATTTCTTTCTCCTCTAGCAGCTCCAGCCCCCAACCTCCTTCCTTCTCCATGAACCCTGGCCCCATTTCTCCATAAAAAAACTTACCCTCTTACTTCCTAAAAATAGTCTCTGAAGTCATTGCCTTCCCTATCTGTATCCTAATAAATCGATCAATTTCCAAATGACATGTTCCCCAGCTCTGGAAAAAAGCCTTTAATATTACACTCCATAAAGGGGGTAACAACAATGACATCCCAAACTTTCGACCTATCGCTATCTTATCCCCTATTTCAGAACTTTTCGAAAAATGTATTCACCAAAAAACACTACCCTATCTCATAAATAATGACCTTCTCACTCCAACTCAGCATGGATTCTGACCCGGCCATAGCACTACTACCACTCTCCATTCCTTCCTAGAAACTGTTAACAAGTCTCGGGACTCTGATCATATTGTGTCGACCCTCCTCTTAGACCTTTCTAAGGCCTTTGACACCATCTGTCACAAACTTCTCCTTACTAACCTCTCTAAACTAAATCCGTCCCACTCCTCTATCAGCTGGTTCACCAGTTACGTAACAAACAGACAACAAGCAGTATCAAATGGAAAAAAGATACTTCACCTTTCCTAGATACTCCTACAGGTGTACCCCAAGGCTCAGTTCTAGATCCCCTTCTAGTTAATATTTTCATTAACAAATATGCTGATGATTCTACGATAACCTGCTCTGCCACCTCTACTTCCTCATTAATAAAATTAACCCAGGATGCCTTCTCCTCAACTGAACAATGGATGTTAGAAAACCATCTAGCACTCAATGCAACCAAGACCAAACTTATGATATTCACTCCTGCTAAAACTACCACCCTAGATAAAACTTCACTCATCATCACCAGCCAAAACAACACTCCTCTCGAAATTGTCTCCAATGCTAAACTTCTGGGAGTCATCATCGATGACCATTTAAAGTTTGAAAGCCATCTACAAGTAAATATCAAAAAAACTCATAAGAAACTCAATATGCTCTACCGCCACAACCGTTACATCTCTCCCTCCACTAGGCTTGGTCTCGCTACACTTACCTTATCCCTTCCTTCTTATATGGTGCCTCTATCTTTACTAATCTGCAATCTTCCCTCAAGTCAAAACTATTCTCCTGTTACCACAAAATTTCAAAATTTGTTACAGGTCACAGATCCACTACCCATCACTGTATTCCCCTACATCAACTCAACTGGCTTGAGCTAGCTAATTATCTCACCTGTATTCAACTTATCCAAGCACACAAACTTATCTTCACCCCATCTGTCTGCCCCTTCCTTAAATCTACCTTCCAAATGCATCTTCCTGATAGACACCTAAGATCTAACTTCCAAAATCTAATTGAATTAAACAAACCCACCCGCCCACCAGGCAAACATCTTCTATCCTTCATTCTCGCTCACCATTGGAACTCTCTCCCACCTCTCATCCGTACCACTAACAGTCTCTCTGCCTTCAAAACTCTACTTCATACACACGTGACTTCACAATGGGAATGCTCTTGTTCCCATCCTACATTGCTTCCTTGAATACAGCTAGTTCCTTTTAGCTAATACACCTATTTATAGCCCCACATAGTCTTACTACTCTCAATAAGAAACTGCAGGAAATAGATACTTTATAAAAAGCCTAATTTTGGGGTAAATATTTTTTACTATATTGTATTCATTTTTGCTCCTCCAAATGCCAACTTTTTCAACTTTGTAACTTTGTATTTTTAAATTCTCTCATATTTTGTAATTCTTATATTTTTGCAATCTTGTAACTTGTAACATTTGTATTTTTTTAGCTTTTCTCCCCAGGATTCCATTGAAAACAGGCTCCTTGTGGTCCAATGGACCATCCTGGCAAACAAACTGCAAACAAATAAATAAATAAATGTGAAGACATAATCTGATTCTGTTAAAAGACTTAGGCTCCACCCATTAGAAGTTACAGTGCAAACGTCCTGAGCGCCACTGGAGTTCCTTATTTCTTCTACTTATTCCATCTCACGTGACACGTTCCATTTGTTCTATTGCATTGTATTATGTAGCCCAGTGAAAGTTGTTGTATGCATTTACACATAATTCACAGACCCTAATGCTGATTTCTCCTCTCTTCCCATTTGTGTAGTCCTACATGTGGCACACTGAGCGAAGGCTTTGCTCGGTGACAGCTGTTGCACTGCCCATCTTTACCCCCATAATGTGTTGCTCTAGATGTGCTTTTTGCATTGCTGCTTTGTTACTTTTGCTTTTGTTTCACACAAGTCAGGGTTATTCACATGCTAATTACGGGGACTAAAAACACCCACTGGAACGGAAAGCTTATGATTCTTACCGTCAGCAGCCTAATAAGTACCCATAAACCTGCACAAAGTTTCATCAGCTCAAGATCAGCTGTGGTCATCTGTACCCCAAGAGTCAAAGCCTTTGACATTGACTTCCACTAGCACTAAAACCCCCTAAAAATTTGAAATCTCAAAAAGCTCGTAAGTTGCATTGAAGTTATATTTGTTTATTTGATTTGATTGGTATGTACTGGTGTCTTTTGTAAAACTCTGTTTATGTTTTACAGTGTGTTATGTTTTACAGTGTATTCTATTTGCATTCATTCTGTTAAATTGCTTAAAATAATTGTAAATGTTCTTGTCTGCTTTTTGAAACTGAACTTTTCTCCCTGGACCGCAACTGAAAATGGGCAACTTATACCAGACAGACAGCCATGATAAACAAATGTTAATAGTTAAATAAATACAATGTATTAATTAATTAATTTATTTATTTCCATTTGTTTACTGGGTAGATGATCTGGTCTAGTGAACCTTCGTGATCATGGCCTGGGTACTGATGACATTACAGGATGGCGTAGTGGTGCAGCAGTCAACGTTGTTGCCTCACAGCAAGAGATTCTCCGGTTCGATTCTCAGTTGGGGTGCCTTCTGTGCAGAGTCTGCATGTCCTGCCTGTGTTCATGTGGGTTTCCTCCCATGTTACAAAGACATGGATTTTGAGTGTTTCACCCCGGGCCTTCACTGAAAATTGGTTCGTTCCAAGTCGGACTTTCCTAGTAAACAAGTGTTAAATAAAAATAAGTTACAAAGCATAAAATCACTCATTTTCTATGTGTGTGATGTTACAACTGCATTTCTGAAAATATACAAGTAAAGGCAGATGAGCTTTGCAAACAAGAAGTGTGTTGTGTGCTGACTTTTAACTGTTGTGCTGTTGAGTGGATGCTATATTCTGTTGTTTGGTGGTGTTTGGTGTGCTGTGAATTCTTCACAAGCTGGTGGTACTTAGTGTGCTGTGAATTTTTCACTGGCTGTACTTTTAAGGACACGGTAGAAGAAATTCTGATTTTGCTAGTTTCTTTAGTTTTATTGCACTGAAAGTATGCCTGTTTAATAGGGATGCATCTTCCTGTTTGGGGCTGTGTGCTGAACTATAAATGTTCCCCTCTTAAGCGGATGCTAATTCTGTTGTTTGCTGGTGATTAAGTATTGTTACATTTAAGTAGTTTCAGCTTAATAACAACTTTTTATTTGGTAGATAAAGTAATTTAATTAAGAGTTTGCAACTTATTAATTTACATTCTTTAAATTCATATGTTCTTGATTTGATTAATCAGAAATATTTGGGTAAGTGTATAGCTTGTGGGGTAATGCTAATAAATTCTGATTTAGCACAAGTGTATTAATTGAAAATGTTTGGAATATTTACATTTAATTTTAAATAGTAAATTGATTCCCACGCTGAATGTACATGCAGTACTATAGTAGGATTAACGTCTGTTTCTGAAGCTGTTAAAAATTGGCAGTCTGAACCCTTATTTATAAAGAGTAGTGATTAGAACAAGTAAGAACAGAAACGGGGGGAAAGGCTGATCAGCTAAAAGTTAAAAAAGGATCAGGGTCAAAAGAAGGCTGGGAAAATTTTATTTTTTAAATCAGTTAAAACTCCAGTTTAAAAGAAAAAGAAAGTTGAGAAGACTAAGAGAGTAAAGAAAAAGAATAATGTTTGTAAATCTTTCATGCTGACCAATTTAGTAGAAGAAATTTAATTCAGTTTGTTAAGTGTTAT
The DNA here is from genome assembly GCF_019279795.1 of Protopterus annectens. Taxonomy (NCBI): domain Eukaryota; kingdom Metazoa; phylum Chordata; order Ceratodontiformes; family Protopteridae; genus Protopterus; species Protopterus annectens. The sequence continues at coordinate 29,558,641 of NC_056745.1, forward strand.
TTCAAATGAGACAATTTTATCTATTAAGGAGCAATGTGGGGATGGGAGGTTGCCATAATGGTTAAGGTGTATACATTACCAACACAAGGTGCAGGGTTTGATTCTCACATTAGGTAATTGGCTATGTTTAAAATGGCTCACAAGGGCAGTTAACCTAGTATTAATCTATGTACATGTTTATGTCTATGAACAAGCTAGGAAAGAAGATTTGTCCAGATCTAAAGCTGATGGTGTGGAAAACTCATTGGTTATACCCTCTCTTTCAGGGATATGTGCATGCTCTAATAAAGAGGGTATTAGAGAGTTCTTCTACTAACACATCTGATTGTTTCTAAAGTTTAAATATATAAAAATAACTCTGTGGTGGAAAATTATGACAGTACAATTTCAGTTACTGGGGAACGTTTTTCTTGAGTCTTTCATTACAGAATTTGGCACTGATGTAATTGTTATCAGGAATAAGAAGTAAACACAGATCAAAGGGAAGGTATAATTTCAGTGATTTGTTGGCTGAAGGGTATAGCTTGAAGCATAATAGGCTTACAGCATTAGAGGATTCTCTATCTCTCAATTCTAGGAAGGTATTAATTGAGACTGAAGTTCAACATAGTTTAGTTAATGCTAGTAAACATCAATGTTTGATTCATTCTAGTAAGCTGGATATTGTTTTGAACACAGTAAGTTTGGAGGAAAATCTTTTTTTAATTGGTAGCATTTCCAATGACCCTTGCTCTGATGATACTAGTAAATGTATTAATGGGCAAATGAAGGATGGCAAGAGAACTCACAGGTAAGAAAGTTTAGCAAGATTTGGGGTTTAATTCATGAAAACAAAGATGTTAATAAACACAATAAAAGTATCATTTTATTTCTGTAACAGGTAACAGTGGAAAAGGATGTTATATTCAATTACTGGTAATTGAGGGCTCACAGCCACATAAAACAAAATTAATAACGTAGATCTATGGATGGGAAGCAGAACATTTAACACTGAACTGCCCCATGTACTACTAATGGACAGAGGCAGCTCCTAGATGCCCCATGCATGGGACCCCTCAAATTATTTAAGGTATGATCCCAGTTAGTCTCTGGGATCTCTGTATAATTATTGCCATTGGGATGGGATGGGTAAGGCCAATCTATATAGCACAGGTTACTTTGAACACAAAAAGAGAAGTTGGTTAGGCTTAAAATGGCTCATAAGGGCAGCTAGACTCGCATTTACCTATGAACTTATGAAAGTATAAAATACATAACTAGGCAAATAACATAATTGAATATAGAGCATATCATTGATTCCTCTTCACCAAGGTTGAAGTTAATTGATTATTTGGGTTGGTTACCAAACTCTTGATATAACTGAGTATTTTGAAACTTTAACTCTAGAGGTTGTATTATGGGAAATCCATCCTAACGTGTCAGATTATTACTAGCTGAAGGCAACATTAATTGGTTAAGACAACTTTGTTTTGTCAACAGTATTAAATTAATAAACCTTTGGGAAAACTATGTCTATGATTTATGATTTTGAAAAGTTTTCAAAGGATAGAGTTCATTTTAATCACTATGGATCTAAGGTTATGCCAGGCTTGTCTATAGATTCATAGATCATAGGAAAATACTAGGCTAACTGCACTGAAGGGTCATTTTAAACCTAAGCAATAACTCAAGGTTAGAATCAAACCCGATATCTTGTGTCTGTAAGATGAAAACCTTAACCATTATACCAAACTCACCCACATTTTACTAGGGCAATGACCACAAGGGTCTTTTTAAGCCTAGACATGCTTCCCAAAGGTGAGACTCAAACTCTGTACTTTATGTCTGTAAGGCAAACACATTAATCATTATGCCATTTTTAAGGGCGTCACACGAGTGGATCCATTTGTGTAATAGAAACAGGTTTAATAGATCTTTAAAATGTTTCCATTGCAATGCCCAAAATTTGGGGAACAAACAAAGTGAGTTAAAATTTATTGTGCTTTCTGAGGGATATGAGTTTTTCGCTGTTACTGAGACATGGAATTCATCTGACTTACAAATGCCAGGATATAACAAATTTGAATGCTTATGAATACCCAAGAGAGGTGGAGCCATACCTTTATGAGTTAGACATTTAATTTCTTTGAAGCTTGTAAAGACTATTGCTGAGTTGGAGTGTATAATACTTGAAGATTATGGAATATTGTTGCATGAGCCTATAATACAGATGTGTTATCATACTCCTACAGTTGATTTAATCAATATTGTTCTTTATATTAAATATGAATTAACATTGTAGAAATATGGTACTGATAGGTGACTTTAATTTCCCTGCCATATATTGGCAAGTAAATGAAGGAGTAAATAATTGTGAAAGAGTATAATATTACATAATATTACACAATTAATTTTGGAACTAACATGAGGAAGTAATATACCAAACTTGTTAGGTGCACACCATCTAATTTTAATTTAAAATATTCAGATTTATGCTCATCTAGGATTATTTGATTATTTATCCTTCTCATCTAAAGCAGTTCTAAAAGTAAATGGAAAATATAGACCAAACATTATAATTATGGTATAAATGATAATTAATGGTTAAATAATAATTTGATATCTTTGGATTGCATAGAGATAGCTGAATTAGTTTGTAGGGGTTATAATAATATAGAATCTTTATTGTATAACAGTGAACTTGGGACAACTTGCAATAGAACAGTGCATTACAAAAATACATTTCTGGTATGGTAGAATTATAATTTGAATAGATTATATAGTGGGAAAATGAGGGGTTCTTGTGTTTGCTATATATTTCCAAATAAGTATACTAAAATGAAGTTAAGGTTGAGAAGCAAGGAGCTATCACACAGTATAAGAAATTAAAAACTAAAATATGAAAATTTGTTGCAAACAATCATACAAGCACAACAAATTCATAAATATATTGATTCCTTCAGGAATTAAACAGATCATATTAATTTTGTTTTTGCATATGGGTCAATAATTATTGATCATGAATTGAAAGCTAATATATTTAATGAATATTGTACCAGTCTTGGCATGGTTATACATGATTGTTATTCGCTGTTCATGGAAGAAAGAATTGATTATGTGACAAAATGTTCTAATATTACTGGAGAGATATTAATAAGATCCTTAAATAAAATTAAATCTGATATATCAAGTGGGCCAGATTGTCTTCCTGGAATTTATTTGGTTAATATAAAAGATTATTTACTTTGTATATTTGCTAGGACATTTAAATCTGGAATCTATAATGGATATGAACCAAGATCTTGTAAGGAATCATTAGTTATTCTAATCTTTAAATTTTCAGTCCTTATTGGGTTTGAAAAAAAAAATATATATATATATATATATATATATATATATATATATCAGAATGTAAAGTTCTGTTTTCAGTTACATAATAAAAAGAATATAACTTATTTGACACATAGAATGGTACAATTATCGAATAAATTACATAAATGTATCAGAAATGCAAATAGTCTAGTAAAATTTAAAAAGTCTCAATGATTGGGCTGGAGCTATGGTGTTTGATTCAAGTACTGCGATAGTGTTTCTTGAAAGCCATAAAGCTTGAACACTTTAGCTAACTTATGTACTTAGGAAGTCCAGTCAAATATTTACAAGTGAAAGAGAGATGGACTTTGCACAAAAAGCCTAATAAAAACACTTATACATGGTAGCTTATATAGCATTTATATTTATGGAATAACATTTTATGCATGAGAATAATATGGAACATATAAATAAGATTATACAACAGAGTTTATAGGTTCATAGGCTGATAGGAAGTTACTAGGCTAATGGCCCAGGGCCTTTATAACCATAACTGTGTAAAACCCTGTGTAACCTAAAACACCACCGTTAAATGGTCATGTTTAGAGTGATTCTATAATCAGCACAGACTACCCCTTATACGAATAAGTGTAATATAGGTAAGAAATATCTGCTTATACCACTGAGTTTCATGTGATGTCAAGCAGGTAGAAGAGATAACATTTGTGGTATTAAGCCAGTATTGTGAAGAGAGGTGCATTTAGCATCATGCTGTCGGTGTTTATGCAGTGATGTTTTGAATCATTCTAGTGCTGTATTGTGTTTCCCTTCATTAGGGAGATGATTCCATTCAGCAGGTCCTAATTTTGAAAAAAGGCCTTTTCTTCTGCTATCTTTCTGAATTTTTCTCAGCCTAGAATGCTCTGTTTTCTGGAAGAGCTAATTCTTGTCATAATATTAAAATTGACTGAATCCATGTTTCCTGTTACTTGTCAAAGCCAGAGAATTCAATGAGTTTGTTTGAAAGAAGAAGTATGTCTAATTCTGGCATCTAGGCCTGCTTTACACAGGCTGTCACTCTTCCCCTCTATGGAGCATTGACATGGGATAGTGTGCATTTCAGCTTTCACGCACAGTGAGCTTCAGTACTCTGGGGCTGGGGCAGCAGAGCTTTGATTTTCCCTGTGCTTAGGTCTCTCTGACTGTTCTCACTGCCTCTTTGACCCTGATACCAGTTCTGAGGTTGTTAGCAGTGACTTATGAGCACTGATGTCTATACCAGAGTCAGTATTGATGCCTGGGTTTGCGCTGTCTTTGTCAGAATTGTATGCCTTGACTTTAGTGGTTCTGCCACCACCATGAGTATTTTTGACACACTTATTACTGATTTTGATTGGCCTCTTGATTCTTAAGGATAGGGTTCAGTGCTTTCAAGTTGAAGCTGGCCTTTGGCAGCAACGGATGCTATGTTCTAGTTCCATGGCTGTGAGAGATGCTGGGGGTTCAGAATGCTGACTGAAGTATTGACATCAAACTTGGTGTTGAATCTGTAAACTTCTTTGCATTGGATGCCCAAGAAATCATTTCCTGCTATAGTGGAGGTAACTGCGGCCCGGTTTCTTTTCTGAGCCACTAACAGATACCCAAGGTGCAGCAGGGACAGAGAGGCCCAAGCTCTGAGATATTATTTTTATTTTAAATTTTTTAATAAGAATTAATGTGGTACAGTGTTTTACATTCTTGTAAACCAAAGTATAATAAATAATGAAACTGTGAATTTTATAACTATTTACATTATGTACATTGTTGTCTGGATAATCATTTGATAATGTTTTAATACAGAACTAAATACATCAACTGACTATTCTTATCAATAAACAAAGACATACCAAAATGATATACCCCGGGATTCATGAAGCTCGGCGCAAGGCCGGCATAAGGCCTGCGCCGGCGGTGCAGTGAATAGTCATGTAGTAGCCGCCATATGCATATTAATGAGTGCACGCGAACACGTGGGGGGTAG
>NC_056745.1:29564454-29625285 GCF_019279795.1 Protopterus annectens
CAGTGCACAAGGACACACATCTAATGTAGTGATATTAATAAGCCATCCTCCTATAAATGAGAACTCATTTTAGTCCTAGTGATGCTTTAATGCATGAAGACAAACATCTAATGTAGTGACACTAATACGCTATCCTCCAATAAACAAGAGCACACTTTAGTCCCAGTGATGTTTCAATGCACAAGGACACACATCTATTGTAGTTATATTAATAAGCCATCCTCCCATATATGAGAAAACACTTTAGTCCCAGTGATGCTTCAATGAACAAGGACACCCATCTAATGTAGTGACACTAATAAGCCATCCACCTATAAATGAGAACACACTTTAGTCCCAGAGATGCTTCAGTGCAAAAGGACGCACATCTAATGTAGTGACACTAATAAGCCATCCTCCCATATATGAGAAAACACTTTAGTCTCAGTGTGCTTCAGTGTACAAGGACACACATCTAATGCAGTGACACTAATAAGCCATTCTCCCATATATGAAATCACAATTTAGTCCGAGTGATGCTTCAATGCACGAGGACACATATCTAATGTTGCGATACTAATAAGCCATCCTCACAAATATGAGAACACACTTTAGTCCCAGTGATGCTTCAGTGCACAAGGACACACATCAAATGTAGCGACACTTTGTTACCAGTAATGTTTCAATGTACAAGGAAACACTTCTACACACTATGCTACATGTGTATCTCTGCTACCTTTAAACTAAAACAAAAAAGAAAAAAACAAAAAAAAATCTTGCTTTTTGCCACTTTCTGAAATTTAAGAAAGTTCAGTTACAGATTTGCTGTTCTGAACTGTTTGTACGTTTCTTGGAGGCCAGTGCTTGCTTGGACTAAAGGGAAGTCTCTGTGTTCACCAGTGGCAGTGGTTAACACTGAAAAGCCTGCCTGTCCCTGTAGGAGTGGTTACTGCCTAGAAGTTGTAGTTTTATTGGCCATTTTGGGTCAATTCTAAACTCCTTGATCTCTATCTCTTAAAACCCTGCAACCCTCTTTTAGCGTGGTCTTGCACACAGAGCAGCGTCGGGCAGCACTGCTTAAACAAGCTTAAACTATTCCCGGCTCCACAAAGTGTACTCTTCACTTTTTCCCTTAGAACTGCTCCAAATCTCAAATTAAGCACTCTATTCCCATTCTAAAGCCCTGCACTTGCTTGTATAAGTAATCTCATAGGTAAACACAAACTAAAGCACTACATCCTCTTATACTCCTTCAAAGCACTTGCTTCCTATTGGTTCTTTCTGATCAGTCAATAAGTAGTTCCCTATATTATTCAGGCATGTCCAAAAGTCAGTTTCGAGTTTATTCTCCAGTCCAGCTGGTGAATCTGGGAATCTTGAGGCAATGTTACAACTGCCTTATGTATACAGACCAACCACTCCTCCTCCCAACAAGCTCAAATGTATGTGAGAGATGCAACTATATAGCAGAACTGGAGGCTAAGCTCTCTCAACCCAGTACTGGCACAGCCTGTCAGGAGGACCACACACACCACAAATCCAGTCTCACATAGACCTATTGCATCAGTAAACCAAACACATAAACACACAAAAACATACTCGGAGGCTCGAAATAAAAATCTGCTTAAGCTGCAGAGACCTCCAAAGCAGACATCCAAGCAACACCTACCACGAAACAATATCCATGTAGCACATAGCTCACAAAGTCAGTGTGCCATACAGTCAAAGCCCTTAAGGCTAAACAACACACCTAATACACTTGTAATAGGTGACTCTATTGTAAGACACACTGACATCACACTCACCAGGCTGAACAAGGAGACGGTCACTGTAAGCTGCCTGTCAGGTGCCAGGATCCACCACATAGCACAAGCACTCGGGTCACTCCAAAGCAAGTACAAGTATGACTCCGTCATTGTCCATGCTGGTGTGAATGACCTGAGACGTACTTCCCTGGACTACATGAAAAAAGACGTACATGAGCTCTTTGATCATGTAGCCCAGGCCGGTATGACCCTGACCTTGAGTAGCATCTTACCCTCACCAAGAATGATGCCACAGTATAAAGACAAAATGATCAATTTTAACAATTGGCTAAAGTATTGGTGTCATTCAAAGAGGATCCAGTGTCTGTCAGCCTGGGATGACATGCTCGACAAGCCACGTTGCTTCACTAGGGACGGCTTGCACCTGTCACCCCTGGGTTTTCGAATACTGGCTATGGCTCTTGCCTCCCCCATAGTGCCTTTTTTAGGCAAGGCTCAAAAGACAAACCCACCCCCATAGACAACACAAAGAAAAAAAAACTAAGGGTAATGCTGCTCAACGCCAGACGTCTAAACCTCAAGATGCACACACTCGAGACTCTCCTCAGTATGGAGAATATCGATATCTGTGCAGTAACAGAAACCTGGTTCAAGGCTCCCAAGAGCACCCCAGCACTACCAGGCTATGCTTCATACCATGCTTTCCGGCCTCAAAACTCGGACCGAACCACAAACATAGGGGGAGTATCCATATTTATCAAAGATACCCACACCTCCAGGCTAGTGGCACAGCACGAAGCTTCGGAGACCATCCATGTGCAACTAACAGTGGGCAAAACTGCCTTTCAGTTTGTAGCCTGCTACAGACCACCCTCCCAAATACAGGAACCTCACTCGGCTTTCCTGAGAACAATGGAGAATATGAAGGTCTCTCCAAACACTATTATATTGGGTGACTTCAACTACCCAAACATCGATTGGGAAAAGTACTACATGACAGAGCAAAATCCCATAAAGGGAAGGCGTCACTGATCCGTACTAGCAAGAAACTACGATCCCTCATAAAAACTTCTAAGGCCAGCTTTGAAAAAAAAATTGCACAAGACACTAAAGATAATCACAAGGCCTTCTTTAGTTATGTCAGAAACCTGGGAGGCCACTCCCAGATATGCTCTGAGTTAGTGCAAAATGACAAAAAATTCACTGAACCCACAGACATTGCCAACATCCTGGCAGAAAGGTTCAGTGAAAACTTCTCCCCCCCTTCCCCCACAAAAGATCAAATGTCTATCCCAACAGAGTGTAGCCTTCCTGAGATCACAGATGTACAGGTGAGAGCTGCCCTCTCCAAAGCTAAAAACACAGCATCAGTGGGACCAGATGGTGTCCCGGGCTGCGTCTTACATGAGGTCCAAGAACTAAACCCTCATATAAAGTCACTGTTCAATCTCAGCCTTACTACAGAATATGTTCCCAAGGAATGGCATACAGCAACATTAGTCCCACTCCACAAAGTTGGTGCCACAACAGACCCCAGAAACTATCGACCTATAAGCCTGACTAGCCTGGTCTGCAAAGCTATGGAGCGTATCATCATGGAAATCATAAACAAAGATATTGGAAACCTCCAGACACTGTATCCTACCCAATTCGGCTTCGTTAAGGGCAGATCTTGCCTCTTGAACCTGGCTGACTTCTTTGAAACAGTTACCAAAGCCATAGATGAAGGGAAGGTAGTCCACACAGCCTACCTGGACCTCACAAAGGCCTTTGACACAATACCCCACTCGGGCATCATAAATAAGCTCACCAGCTTAAATATCAACCCCTATGTCACAAGATGGGTTGCAAACTGGCTCAGGGATAGAACCCATATGGTCAGAATAGCAGGTGCCATGTCAGACTCTAAACCAGTTACAAGTGGTGTCCCACAAGGCTCAGTCCTGGGACCTCTCTTGTTCGGTATATATTTCTCTGAGGTACAGGCTAACATGGGTGGACTATGGCTGACCAAGTTCGCAGATGACTGCAAACTGGGTGCTATAATCGACTCTCCAACTGACACAAGTATCCTCCAAAAGGGTCTCACAGAGATGGATAACTGGTACCAGAGCCATGGCCTAAAGCTAAATGCCAAAAAGTGCATAGTCATCCCCTTTGGAAAAAACAAAGTGCCCACAAATTACCACATAGGTGGTAATCCATTGGCACTGGAAGAAGTAATTAGGGACTTGGGGACCCAAGCAGATAGTAATCTCTCCTTTGACAATCACGTTGCCAAAGTGGTTAGAAAGACCTTCTATATAGCCCACCTTATCATGAAAGGGTTCACATCTAGATCAAGAGAGGTCATTGTGCCCCTCTACTCATCACTTATCAGGCCTATAATTGAGTACAATGCCCCATTTGGGATGTACCTTAACCGACACCTTCAGCAGCTGGAAAGATCCCAAAAGTATCTCACCAAGAGGATCAAGGGGCTCAAACAGATGCCCTATGCAGTTCGGCTAAAGAAACTCCAGCTCTACTCATTTGCATACCACCTACTCAGAAGCGAACTGTGTCTGACGTATAAAGCCATGTCCAACCCAGAATTAATGGACATGCTTCACCTCAGGAAATCTAAATCCCTTAGAGCTACACACTCCAGGGACTTGAACCTCAGCACAGAAATAAATAGGACATGCTGGAGGGACAGATTCATATCCCAGAGGCTCCCCTCACTCTGGAACAAAATCCCAATCCAGGTCAGGCAGAGCCCCTCACTGACCCTCTTCAAGAGAAATCTTGATGAATGGATGGGATATCGTAAGTTTATCCCTGGGATCTCTTCTATGTCGCTGCTTGACAGAGTTACAGTAAACAAACCTTAAAAGAGCTACCTTCTGTGACCTACTATACAGAAACACAGTCAACTAATCTAAAAAGGTGGCAAAAGCCAAACATACTCTAGCTAGGCTTATAAATGCCCTAGGGCAGAATCCTAGCATCAACCTATGAATCTATGAACCTAAACTTATAAGCCATTCTCCCATAAATGAGAACATATTTTAGTCCCAGTGATGCTGCAATGCACAAGGACACACATCTAATGTAGTGATACTAATAAGCCATCCTCCTAAAAATGAGAACACACTTTAGTCCCAGTGATGCTTCAATGCACAAGGACACACATCTAATGTAGTGACACTAATAAGCCATCCTCCCATAAATGAGAACACACTTTAGTCCCAGTAATGCTTCAATGCACAAGGACTCACATGTAATGTAGTGACACTAATAAGCCATCCTCCCATAAATGAGAACACACTTTAGTCTAAGAGATGCTTCAGTGCATAAGGACACACATATAAAGTAGTGATACTAATAAGCCATCCTCACATATATGAGAACACACTTTAGTCGAAGTGTAGCTTGAATGCACAAGGACATACATCTAATGCAGTGATACTAATAAGCCACCCTCACATAAATTAGATCAAACTTTAGTCCCAGTGATGCCTCAATGCACAAGGACACACATCTAATGTAGTAACACTAATAAGCCATCCTCCAATATATGAGAACACATTTTAGTCCCAGTGATGCTTCAATGCCCAAGGACACACAACTAATGTAGTGACACTAATAAACCATCTCCCCATAAATGATAACACACTTTATTCCCAGTGATGCTACAATGCACAAGGACACACATGTAATGAAGTGACACTAATAAGCCATCCTCCCATAAATGAGAACACACTTTAGTCCCAGTGATGCTTCAATGCACAAGGACACACATGTGATGTATTGACAGTAATAAGCCATCATCCCATAAATGAAAACAGACTTTAGTCCAAGAGTTGCTTCAATGCATAAGGACACAAATCTAATGTAGTCATACAAATAAGCCATCCACCCATATATGTGAACACTCTTTAGTCCAAGTGATACTTCAATGCACAAATACACACATCTAATATAGTGATACTAATAAGCCATCCTCACATAAATGAGCACACACTTTAGTCCTATTGATGCTTCAGTACACAAGGGCACACATCTAATGTAGTGATACTAATAAGCCATCCTCCCCTTATATGAGAACATACTTTAGACCCAGTGATGCTTCAGTGTACAAGGACACACATCTAATGTAGTGATATTTATATGCCATCCTCGCAGAAACGAGAACACACTTTAGTCCCAATGATGCTTCAATGCTCAAGGACGCACATCTAATGTAGTGATATTAATAAGCCATCCTCCCATAAATGAGAACACACTTTAGTCCCAGTGATGCTTCAATGCACAAGGACACATTTGTAATGTAGTGACACTAATAAGCCATCCTCCCATAAATGAGAACACACTTTAGTCCAAGTGATGCTTCAATGCACAAGGACACACATCTAATGTAGTGATACTAACACGCCATCCTCCCATATATGAGAACACACGTTAGTCCCAGTGATGATTCAATGCACAAGGAAACACTTCTAATGTAGTGATACTAATAAGCCATCCTCCCATAAATGAGAACACAATTTAGTCCCAGTGATGCTTCAAGGTACAAGGACACACATGTAATGTAGTGACTCTAATAAGCCATTTTCCCATAAATGAGAACACACTTTAGTCCCAGTGATACTTCAATGCACAAGGGCACATCTAATGTAGTGGCTCTAATAAGCCATCCTCCCATATATGAGAACACAATTTAGTCCCAGTGATACTTCAGTGCACAAGGACACACATCTAATGTAGTGATGCTAATAAGCCATCCTCCCATAAATAGGTTCATAGGTTCATAGGTTTATACTAGGCTATCTGCCCTAAGGCATTTATAAGCCTAGCCCAAAGTTTTGTGGCTTACGCCACCCCTTATATGAAAAAAATACTGTGCCCATTAGTTTGTTGTGCCTCTGTCCAGCAGTGACACAGAGATGATTCCCGGGGTAAACCTACGATCTCCCATCCACAGGTCAAGATTTCTCTTGAACAGAGCCAGCGAGGTGCTCTGCCTCACATGGACCGGGATTTTATTCCACAGCATAGGGAGTCTCTGAGTGATAAATCTATCGTCCTATTTATATCCGTGCTAAGGTTTAAGTCGCTTGCTCTAGTGGTTTTGGTGGATTTGGATTTTTTGAGGTGGAGCATGTCCATTAATTCCGGGTTGGACATGGCCTTGTATGTCAGGCACATGTCACCTCTGAGCAGACGGTATGCGACTGAATAGAGCTGGAGTTTCTTCAATCTGGCAGCATATGACAGATTTTGAGTCCCTTTATCCTTTTGGTGAGGAACTTTGGGGTCTCTCCAATTGCTGCAGATGTCGGTGAGATACATCCCGAATGGGGCATTGTACTCGGTCATTGGTCTGATAAGTGAAGAGTACAGGGGAACAATGACCTCACTAGATCTGGATGTGAATCCCTTCATGATCAGGTGGGCAATGTAGAAGGTCTTTCTAATCACTTTAGCAACGTGAGTGTCAAAAGAAAGGCCACTGTCAACCTGGGTCCCCAGGTCCCTGATAACCTCTTCTGTGCTTACTGGATTGCCACCTATATGGTAGCTTGGGGTTACCTTGTTTTTCCCGAAGGGTATGACTATACATTTTTTGGCGTTTAACTTCAGGCCATGGCTCTGGCACCAGCTATCTGTTTCCGTGAGTCCCTTCTGAAGGATATCCGTGTCCGATGCACTTTCTACTATGGCGCCCAGTTTGCAGTCGTCTGCAAACTTTGTCAGCCAAAGTCCTCCCATGTTGGCCTGTACTTCTGAGAAGTAGATGCCGAACAATAGGGGGCCAAATGAGAACACACTTTAGTCCCAGTGATGCTTCAGTGCACAAGGACACACATCTAATGTAGTGATATTAATAAGCCATCCTCCCATATATGAGAACACAATTTAGTCCCAGTGATACTTTAGTGCACAAGGACACACATCTAATGTAGTGACACTAATAAGCCATCCTCACATAAATGAGAACACACTTTAGTCCCAGTGATGCTTCAGTGCAAAAGGGCACACATCTAATGTAACAACACTAATAAGCCATCCTCCAATATATGAGATCACACTTTAGTCACAGTGATGCTTCAACGCACAAAGACAAATATTTAATGTCGCAATACTAATAAGCTCTCCTTCCTAAAAATGAGAACACACATTAATCACATTGAGGCTTCCGTGCACAAGGACACACATCCAATGTAGTGATACAAATAAGCCATCCTCCCATAAATGAGAACACACTTTCGTCCCTATGATGCTTCAATGCACAAGAACCTACATCTAATGTAGCGGTACTAATAAGCCATCTTTCCGTAAATGAGCACACACTTTAGTCCCAGTAATTCTTCAATGCACAAGGACACACATCTAATGTAGTGATAATAATAAGCCTTCCTCACATAAATGAGAACACACTTTAGTCCCAGTAATGGTTCAGTGCACAAGGACACACATCTAATGTAGTGATACTAATAAGCCATCCTCCCATAAATGAGAACACACATTAGTCTCAGTGATGCTTCAATGCTCAAGGACACCCATCTAATGTAGTGACACTAATAAGCCATCCTCCCATAAATGGGAACACACTTTAGTCACAGTGATGCTTCAATGCACAAGGGCACACATCTAATGTAGTGACACCAATAAGCCATCCTCCCATAAATGAGAACACACTTTAGTCCCAGTGATGCTTCAGTGCACAAGGACACACAACAAATGTAGTGACACTTACAAGCCATCCTCCCATAAATAATAACATACTTTAGTTCCAGTGATTCTGCAAAGCACAAGGACACACATCTAATGTAGTGATACTAATAAGCCATCCTCCCATAAATGAGAACAAACTTTAGTCCCAGTGATGCTTCAATGCACAAGGACTTACATGTAATGTTGTGACAGTAATAAGCCATCCTCCCATAAATGAGAACACACATTAGTCCAAGAGATGCTTCAGTGTGGAAGGACACACATCTAATGTAGTGATACTAATAAGCCATTCTCGCATATGAGAAACCCCTTTAGTCTAAGTGTAGCTTCAATGCACAAGGACACACATCTAATGTAGTGATACTAGTAAGCCATCCTCCCATATATGAAAACACACTTAAGTCCCAGTGATGCTTCAGTGCAGAAGGACACACATCTAATGTAGTGATTGTAATAAGCCATCCTCACATATATGAGAACACACTTTAGTCGAAGTGTAGCTTCAATGCACAAGGACACACATCTAATGTAGTGATATGAATAAGCCATCCTCCCATATATGAGAACACACTTTAGACACACTGATGCTTCAGTACATAAGGATACACATCTAATTTAGTGATATTAATATGCCATCCTCCCATAAAAGAGAACACACTTTAGTCCCAGTGATGCTTCTTTGCACAAGAACACTCATCTAATGTAGTGATAATAAGTCATCCTCCCTGAAATGAGAGCACACTTTGTTCCCAGTGATGTTTCAATGTACAAGGACACACATCTAATGTAGTGACACTATAAGCAATCCTCCAAAAAATGAGAACACATTAAAGACCCAGTGATGCTTCAATACACAAGGACACACATCTAATGTAGTGATACTAATAAGCCATCCTTCCGTAAATGAGAACACACTTTAGTCCTAGTGGTGCTTCAATGCACAAGGACACATTTCTAATGTAGCAATACTAAGAAGTTCTCCTTCCTAAAAATGAGAACACACTTTAGTCATATTGATGCTTCAGTACACAAGGACACACATCTAATGTAGTGATACAGATAAGACATCCTCACATATATGAGAACACACTTTAGTCCCAGTGATGCTTCAATGCACAAGGACACACATCTAATGTAGTGACACTATCAAGCCATCCTCCCTTAAATGAGAAGACACTTTAGTCTTACTGATGCTTCAATGCCCAAGGACACACATCTAATGTAGTGACACTAATAAGCCATCCTCCTAAAAATGAGAACACACTTTAGTCCCAGTGATGCCTCAGAGCACAAGGACACACATCTAATGTAGTGATACTAATAAGCCATCCTCCTAAAAATGAGAACACACTTTAGTCCCAGTGATGCCTCAGAGCACAAGGACACACATCTAATGTAGTGACACTAATAAGCTATCCTCCCATAAATGAGAACAAACTTTAGTCCCAGTGATACTTCAATGCACAAGGACTTACATGTAATGTTGTGACAGTAATAAGCCATCCTTCCATAAATGAGAACACACTTTAGTCCAAGAGATGCTTCAGTGCATAAGGACACACATATAATGTAGTGATACTAATAAAACATCCTCACATATATGAGAAACCCCTTTAGTTGAAGTGTAGCTTCAATGCACAAGGACACACATCTAATGTAGTGATACTAGCAAGCCATCCTCCCATATATGAGAACACACTTAAGTACCAGTGATGCTTCAGTGCAGAAGGACACACACATCTAAAGTAGTGATACTAATAAGCCATCCTCACATATATGGGAACACACTTTAGTCGAAGTGTAGCTTCAATGCACAAGGACACATATCTAATGTAGCGATACTAATAAGCCATCCTCCCATAAAACAAAACACACTTTAGACACACTGATGCTTCAGTGCATAAGGACACACATCAAATGTAGTGATACTAATAAGCCATCCTCCCATATATGAGAACACACTTTAGACACACTGATGCTTCAGTGCACAAGGATACACATCTAATTTAGTGATATTAATATGCCATCCTCCCATAAAAGAGAACACACTTTAGTCCCAGTGATGCCTCAAAGCACAGGGACACTCAACTAATGTAGTGATAATAAGTCATCCTCCCTGAAATGAGAACGCACTTTGTTCCCAGTGATGTTTCAATGTACAAGGACACACATCTAATGTAGTGATAGTAATAAGCCATCCTCCCATAAATGAGAACACACTTTAGTCCCAGTGATGCTTCTTTGCACAAGGACACACATCTAATGTAGTGATATTAATAAGCCATCCTCCCAAAAATGAGAACACACTTTAGACCCAGTGATGCTTCAATGGACAAGGACACACATCTAATGTAGTGACACTATAAGCCATCCTCCAAAAAATGAGAACACTCTTTAGACCCAGTGATGCTTCAATGCACAAGGACACATATCTAATGTTCTGCTACTAATAAGCCATCCTTCCATAAATTAGAACACACTTTAGTCCCAGTTATGGTTCAATGCACAAGGACACACATCTAATGTAGTGATCTAATAAGTAATCCTCCCATATATGAGAACATACTTTAGTCCCAGTGATGCTTCAGTGTACAAGGACATACATCTAATGTAGCGACACTAATAAGCCATCCTCCAATATATGAGAACACACTGAGTCACAGTGATGCTTCAACGCACAAGGACACGCATGTAATGTAGCAATACTAAGAAGCTCTCCTTCCTAAAAATGAGAACACACTTTAGTCCCAGTGATGCCTCAATGCACAAGGACACACATCTAATGTAGTAACACTAATAAGCCATCCTCCAATATATGAAAACACACTGAGTCACAGTGATGCTTCAAAGCACAAGGACACGTATGTAATGTAGCAATACTAAGAAGCTCTCCTTCCTAAAAATGAGAACACACTTTAGTCATATTGATGCTTCAGTACACAAGGACACACAACTAATGTAGTGATACAGATAAGACATCCTCACATATATGAGAACACACTTTAGTCCCAGTGATGCTTCAATGCACAAGAACACACATCTAATGTAGTGACACTATCAAGCCATCCTCCCTTAAATGAGAAGACACTTTAGTCTTACTGATGCTTCAATGCCCAAGGACACACATCTAATGTAGTGACACTAATAAGCCATCCTCACATAAATGAAAACACACTTTAGTCCCAGTGATGCTTCAGTGCACAAGGACACACAACAAAGGTAGTGACACTTACAAGCCATCCTCCCATAAATAATAACACACTTTAGTCCCAGTGATGCCTCAATGCACAAGGACACACATCTAATGTAGTGACACTAATAAGCCATCCTCCCATAAATGAGAAAAAACTTTAGTCCCAGTGATGATTCAATGCACAAGGACTTACATGTAATGTTGTGACAGTAACAAGCCATCCTCCCATAAATGAGAACACACTTTAGTCCAAGAGATGCTTCAGTGCGGAAGGACACACATCTAATGTAGTGATACTAATAAGCCATCCTCGCATCTGATAAACCTCTTTATTCTAAGTGTAGCTTCAATGCACAAGGACACACATCTAATGTATTGACACTATAAGCAATCCTCCAAAAAATGTGAACACACTTTAGACCCAGTGATGCTTCTATACACAAGGACACACATCTAATGTAGTGATACTAATAAGCCATCCTCCCATATATGAGAACACAAATTAGTCCCAGTGATACTTCAATGCACAAGGACACATATCTAATGTACTGATACTAATAAGCCTTCCTTCCATAAATGAGAACACACTTTAGTCCCAGTGATGGTTCAATGCACAAGGACACACATCTAATGTAGTGATCTAATAAGCCATCCTCCCATATATGAGAACACACTTTAGTCCCAGTGATGCTTCAGTGCACATGGACACACATCTAATGTTGCGACACTAATAAGCCATCCTCCCATATATGAGAACACAAATTAGTCCCAGTGATACTTCAATGCACAAGGACACATATCTAATGTACTGATACTAATAAGCCATCCTCCCATATATGAGAACACACTTTAGTCACAGTGATGCTTCAACGCACAAGGACACATATCTAATGTAGCAATACTAAGAAGCTCTCCTTCCTAAAAATGAGAACACACTTTAGTCATATTGATGCTTCAGTGCACAAGGACACACATGTAATGTAGTGATACAGATAAGCCATCCTCACATATATGAGAACTCACTTTAGTCCCAGTGATGCTTAAATGCACAAGCACACACATCTAATATAGTGACACTACCAAGCCATCCTCCCAAAAATGAGAGCACACTTTAGTCCCAGTGATGCTTCAATGCACAAGGACACACATCTAATGTAGTGACACAAATAAGCCATCCTCCCATATATAAGAACCCAATTTAGTCCCAGTGATGCTTCAAAGCATGAGGGCACATATCTAAAGTTGCGATACTAATAAGCCATCCTCACAAATATGAGAACACACTTTAGTCCCAGTGATGCTTCAGTGCACAAGGACACACATCAAATGTAGTGACACTTACAAGCCATCCACCCATAAATAATAACATACTTTAGTCCCAGTGATGCTGCAAAGCACAAGGACACACATCTAATGTAGTGATACTAATAAGCCATCCTCCTAAAAATGAGAACACACTTTAGTCCCAGTGATGCCTCAGAGCACAAGGACACACATCTAATGTAGTGACACTAATAAGCTATCCTCCCATAAATGAGAACAAACTTTAGTCCCAGTGATACTTCAATGCACAAGGACTTACATGTAATGTTGTGACAGTAATAAGCCATCCTTCCATAAATGAGAACACACTTTAGTCCAAGAGATGCTTCAGTGCATAAGGACACACATCTAATGTAGTGATACTAATAAGCCATCCTCACATATATGAGAAACCCCTTTAGTTAAAGTGTAGCTTCAATGCACAAGGAAACACATCTAATGTAGTGACACTAGCAAGCCATCCTCCCATATATGAGAACACACTTAAGTACCAGTGATGCTTCAGTGCAGAAGGACACACATCTAAAGTAGTGATACTAATAAGCCATCCTCACATATATGGGAACACACTTTAGTCGAAGTGTAGCTTCAATGCACAAGGACACATATCTAATGTAGCGATACTAATAAGCCATCCTCCCATAAAACAAAACACACTTTAGACACACTGATGCTTCAGTGCATAAGGACACACATCAAATGTAGTGATACTAATAAGCCATACTCACATTTATGAGAACACACTTTAGTCGAAGTGCAGCTTCAATGCACAAGAACACACATCTAATGTAGTGATATTAGTAAGCCATCCTCCCATATATGAGAACACACTTAAGTCCCAGTGATGTTTCAGTGCAGAAGTACACACATCTAATGTAGTGATACTAATAAGCCATCCTCACATATATGAGAACACACTTTAGTCAAAGTGTAACTTCAATGCACAAGGACACACATCTAATGTAGTGATACTAATAAGCCATCCTCCCATATATGAGAACACACTTTAGACACACTGATGCTTCAGTGCATAAGGACACACATCAAATGTAGTGATACTAATAAGCCATACTCACATTTATGAGAACGCACTTTAGTCGAAGTGCAGCTTCAATGCACAAGAACACACATCTAATGTAGTGATATTAGTAAGCCATCCTCCCATATATGAGAACACACTTGAGTCCCAGTGATGCTTCAGTGCACAAGGACACACATCTAATGTAGTGACACTAATAAGCCATCCTCCCATAAATGAGAACACACTTTAGTCCCAGTGATGCTTCAGTGCACAAGGACACACATCTAATGTAGTGATATTAATAAGCCATCCTCCCATATATGAGAACACACTTTAGACACACTGATGTTTCAGTGCACACGGATACACATCTATTTTAGTGATATTAATATGCCATCCTCCCATAAAAGAGAACACACTTTAGTCCCAGTGATGCCTCAAAGCACAGGGACACTCATCTAATGTAGTGATAATAAGTCATCCTCCCTGAAATGAGAACGCACTTTGTTCCCAGTGATGCTTCAATGGACAAGGACACACATCTAATGTAGTGACACTATAAGCCATCCTCCAAAAAATGAGAACACTCTTTAGACCCAGTGATGCTTCAATGCACAAGGACACATATCTAATGTACTGATACTAATAAGCCATCCTTCCATAAATTAGAACACACTTTAGTCCCAGTGATGCTTCAATGCACAAGGACACATATCTAATGTTCTGCTACTAATAAGCCATCCTTCCATAAATTAGAACACACTTTAGTCCCAGTTATGATTCAATGCACAAGGACACACAGCTAATGTAGTGATCTAATAAGTAATCCTCCCATATATGAGAACATACTTTAGTCCCAGTGATGCTTCAGTGTACAAGGACATACATCTAATGTAGCGACACTAATAAGCCATCCTCCAATATATGAGAACACACTGAGTCACAGTGATGCTTCAACGCACAAGGACACGCATGTAATGTAGCAATACTAAGAAGCTCTCCTTCCTAAAAATGAGAACACACTTTAGTCATATTGATGCTTCAGTGCACAAGGACACACATCTAATGCAGTGATACTAATAAGCCATCCTCCCATATATAACAACACACGTTAGTCCCAGTGATGCTTCAATGCACAAGGACACACATCTAATGTAGTGACACTATCAAGCCATCCTCCCATAAATGAGAAGACACTTTAGTCCTAGTGATGCTTCAATGCCCAAGGACACACATCTATTGTAGTGACACTAATAAGCCATCCTCACATAAATGAAAACACACTTTAGACCCAGTGATGCTTCAGTGCACAACGACACACAACAAATGTAGTGGCACAAGCCATCTTCCCATAAATAATAACAAACTTTAGTCCCACTGATGCTGCAAAGCACAAGGACACACATCTAATGTAGTGATACTAATAAGCCATCCTCCTAAAAATGAGAACACACTTAAGTCCCAGTGATGCCTCAATGCACAAGGACACACATCTAATGTACTGACACTAATAAGCCATCCTCCCATAAATGAGAACAAACCTTAGTCCCAGTGATGATTCAATGCACAAGGACTTACATGTAATGTTGTGACAGTAATAAGCCATCCTCCCATAAAAGAGAACACACTTTAGTCCAAGAGATGCTTCAGTGTGGAAGGACACACATCTAATGTAGTGAAACTAATAAGCCATTCTTGCATCTGAGAAACCCCTTTAGTCTAAGTGTAGCTTCAATGCACAAGGACACACATCTAATGTAGTGATACTAGTAAGCCATCCTCCCTTATATGAGAACACACTTAAGTCCCAGTGATGCTTCAGTGTGGAAGGACACACATCTAATGTAGTGATTCTAATAAGCCATCCTCACATATATGAGAACACACTTTAGTCGAAGTGTAGCTTCAATGCACAAGGACACACATCTAATGTAGTGATACGAATAAGCCATCCTCCCATATATGAGAACACACTTTAGACACACTGATGCTTCAGTGCACAAGGATACACATCTAGTGATACTAATAAGCCATCCTCCCATATATGAGAACACACTTTAGACACACTGATGCTTCAATGCACAAAGACACACATCTAATGTATTGACACCATAAGCAATCCTCCAAAAAATGAGAACACACTTTAGACCCAGTGATGCTTCAATACACAAGGACACACATCTAATGTAGGGATACTAATAAGCCATCCTCCCATATATGAGAACACAAATTAGTCCCAGTGATACTTCAATGCACAAGGACACATATCTAATGTACTGATACTAATAAGCCATCCTCCCATATATGAGAACACACTTTAGTCACAGTGATGCTTCAATGCACAAGGACAACTATCTAATGTAGCAATACTAAGAAGCTCTCCTTCCTAAAAATGAGAACACACTTTAGTCATATTGATGCTTCAATGCACAAGGACACACATGTAATGTAGTGATACAGATAAGCCATCCTAACATATATGAGAACACACTTTAGTCCCAGTGATGCTTCAATGCACAAGGACACACATCTAATGTAGTGACACTACCAAGCCATCCTCCCAAAAATGAGAGCACACTTTAGTCCCAGTGATGCTTCAATGCACAAGGACACACATCTAATGTAGTGACACAAATAAGCCATCCTCACATAAATGAAAACACACTTTAGTCCCAATGATGTTCCAATGAACAAAGACACACATCTAATGTTTTGATACTAATAAGCCAACATCCCACAAATGAGAACATACTTTAGTCTCAGTGATGCTTCAATGCACAAGGACACTCATCTAATGTACTGATACTAATAAGCCATCTTCCCATATATGAGAACTCACTTTAGTCAAAGAGATGCTTCAATGCATAAGGACACACATCTAATGTAGCAACACTAATAAGCCATCCTCCAATATATGAGAACACACTGTAGTCACAGTGATGCTTCAACGCACAAGGACACATATCTAATGTAGCAATACTAAGAAGCTCTCCTTCCTAAAAATGAGAACACACTTTAGTCATATTGTGACTTCAGTGCACAAGGACACACATCTAATGTAGTGATACAGATAAGCCGTCCTCACATATATGAGAACACACTTTAGACCCAGTGATGCTTCAATGCACAGGGACACACATCTAATGTAGTGATACTCATAGGCCATCCTCACATATATGAGAACACACTTTAGACCCAGTGATGCTTCAATGCACAAGGACACACATCTAATGTAGTGACACTACCAAGCCATCTTCCCATAAATGAGACACACTTTAGTCTCAGTGATGTTTCAATGCACAAGGACACTCATCTAATGTACTGATACTAATAAACCATCCTCACATATATGAGAACACACTTTAGTCCCAGTGATGCTTCAATGCACAAGGACACACATCTAATGTAGTGATACTAATAAGCCATCCTCCCATAAATAAGAACACACTTTAGTCCCAGTGATGCTTCAATGCACAAGGACACACATCTAATGCAGTGACACTATCAAGCCATCCTCGCATAAATGAGAACATACTTTAGTCCCAGTGATGCTTCAATGCACAAGGACACACATCTAATGTAGTGACACTAATAAGCCATCCTCACATAAATGAAAACACACTTTAGTCCAAATGATGTTCCAGTGAACAGACACACATCTTATGTTTTGATACTAATAAGCCATCCTCACATAAATGAGAACACACTTTAGTCAAAGAGATGCTTCAATGCATAAGGACACACATCTAATGTAGTGATACTAATAAGCCGTCCTCCCATAAATGAGAACACACTTTAGTCCCAGTGATGCTTCAGGGCAGAAGGACACTCATCGAATGTACTGATACTAATAAGCCATCGTCCCATATATGAGAACACACTTTAATTCCAGTGATGCTTCAACGCACAAGGACACATATCTAATGTAGCGATACTAATAAGCCATCCTCCCATAAAAGAGAACACACTTAAGATACACTGATGCTTCAGTGCATAAGGATATAAATCTAATGTAGCAACATTAATAAGCCATCCTCCAATATATGAGAACACACCTTAGTCCCAGTGATGCTTCAGTGCACAAGGACACACATCTAATGTAGTGACATTAATAAGCCATCCTCACATATATGAAAACACACTTTAGACCCAGTGATGCTTCACTGCACAAGGACACACATCTAATGTAGTGACATTAATAAGCCATCCTCCCATATATGAGAACACACTTCAGTCCCAGTGATGCTTCAATGCACAGGGACACACATCTAATGTAGTGATACTCATAGGCCATCCTCCCATATATGAGAACACACTTTAGTCCCAGTGATGCTTCAGTGTACAAGGACACACATCTAATGTAGTGATACTAATAAGCCATCCTAACATAAATGAGAACACACTTTAGTCCCAGTGATGTTTCAATGCACAAGGACACACATCTAATTTAGTGATAATAATAAGTCATCTTCCCTGAAAATAGAACACACTTTGTTACCTGTGATGCTTCAATGTACAAGGACATACATTAAATGTAATAAAACCAAATACGCCATCCTCCAATATATGAGAACACACTTTAATCCCAGTGATGCTTCAATGCACAAGGACACATTTCTAATGTTGCACTACTAATAAGCCATCCTCCCATAAATGAGAACACAATTTAGTCCCAGTGATGCTTCAATGCACAAGGACACACATCTAATGCAGTGATACTAATAAGCCATCTTCCCGTAAATGAGAACACACTTTAGTCCCAGTTATTCTTCAATGTACAAGGACACACATCTAATGTAGTGATACTAATAAGCCATCCTCCTAAAAATGAGAACACACTTTAGTCCCAGTGATGCCTCAATGCACAAGGACACACATCTAATGTAGTGACACTAATAAGCTATCCTCCCATAAATGAGAACAAACTTTAGTCCCAGTGATACTTCAATGCACAAGGACTTACATGTAATGTTGTGACAGTAATAAGCCATCCTTCCATAAATGAGAACACACTTTAGTCCAAGAGATGCTTCAGTGCATAAGGACACACATCTAATGTAGTGATACTAATAAGCCATCCTCACATATATGAGAAACCCCTTTAGTTGAAGTGTAGCTTCAATGCACAAGGACACACATCTAATGTAGTGATAATAGCAAGCCATCCTTCCATATATGAGAACACACTTAAGTACCAGTGATGCTTCATTGCAGAAGTACACACATCTTAGGGTCTTATAGAAACATAGAAACATAAGAAGGGTCTTATAGAAATGGATATCTGGTGCCAGAGCCATGGCCTAAAGTTAAACGCCAAAAAATGCATAGTCATACCCTTTGGGAAAAACAAGGTTAACCCTAGCTACCATATAGGTGGCAATCCACTAAGCACAGAAGAGGTTATCAGGGATCTGGGGACCCAGGTTGACAGTAACCTTTCGTTTGACACTCACGTTGCCAAAGTAGTTAGGAAGACCTTCTACATTGCCCACCTGATCATGAAGGGATTCACATCTAGATCAAGGGAGGTCATCGTCCCCCTGTACTCATCACTCATCAGACCAATGATTGAGTACAATGCCCCATTCGGAATGTATCTGACCCGACACCTGCAGCAACTGGAAAGGCCCCAAAAGTTCCTCACCAAAAGGATAAAGGGTCTCAAAAATATGTCTTATGCTGCCCGACTGAAGGAACTCCAGCTCTATTCAGTCGCTTACCGCCTGCTCAGAGGTGACCTGTGCCTGACATACAAGGCCATGTCCAAACCGGATTGGATGAACATGCTTCACCTCAAAAAATCTAGATCCCTCAGAACTACAAGGGCGGGAGACTTAAACTTGGACACGGTTATTAATAGGACGTGCTGGAGGAACAGATTCATCACCCAGAGACTCCCTATGCTGTAGAACAAAATCCCGGTACATGTGAGGCAGAGCACCTCGCTGGCTTTGTTCAAGACAAATCTTGACCAATGGATGGGAGATCGCAGATATACCCCAGGGATTACCTCAGTGTCACTGCTTGACAGAGGCACAGCAAAATAATGGGCATAGTTTCTCCAAACTAAAGGGGTGGAGAAAGCCACAAAACTCTGGGCTCGGCTTATAAATGCCCTTGGGCAGATAGCTTAGTATAAACCTATGAACCTGTGAACCTATGAACCTATCTAAAGTAGTGATACTAATAAGCCATCCTCACATATATGGGAACACACTTTAGTCGAAGTGTAGCTTCAATGCACAAGGACACATATCTAATGTAGCGATACTAATAAGCCATCCTCCCATAAAACAAAACACACTTTAGACACACTGATGCTTCAGTGCATAAGGACACACATCTAATGTAGTGATACTAATAAGCCATACTCACATTTATGATAACACACTTTAGTCGAAGTGCAGCTTCAATGCACAAGAACTCACATCTAATGTAGTGATATTAGTAAGCCATCCTCACATATATGAGAACACACTTTAGTCGAAGTGTAGCTTCAATGCACAAGGACACATATCTAATGTAGCGATACTAATAAGCCATCCTCCCATAAAACAAAACACACTTTAGACACACTGATGCTTCAATGCATAAGGACACACATCTAATGTAGTGATACTAATAAGCCATACTCACATTTATGATAACACACTTTAGTCGAAGTGCAGCTTCAATGCACAAGAACTCACATCTAATGTAGTGATATTAGTAAGCCATCCTCCCATATATGAGAACACACTTAAGTCCCAGTGATGTTTCAGTGCAGAAGGACACACATCTAATGTAGTGATACTAATAAGCCATCCTCACATATATGAGAACACACTTTAGTCAAAGTGTAACTTAAATGCACAAGGATACACATCTAATTTAGTGATATTAATATGCCATCCTCCCATAAAAGAGAACACACTTTAGTCCCAGTGATGCCTCAAAGCACAGGGACACTCATCTAATGTAGTGATAATA
Organism: Protopterus annectens; assembly: GCF_019279795.1. Taxonomy (NCBI): domain Eukaryota; kingdom Metazoa; phylum Chordata; order Ceratodontiformes; family Protopteridae; genus Protopterus; species Protopterus annectens. Next base: position 29,585,426 of record NC_056745.1, read on the forward strand.
AGTCATCCTCCATGAAATGAGAGCACACTTTATTCCCAGTGATGCTTCAATGCACAGGGACACACATCTAATGTAGTGATACTCATAAGCCATCCTCTCATATATGAGAACACACTTTAGTCCCAGTGATGTTTCAATGCACAAGGACACACATCTAATTTAGTGATAATAATAAGTCATCTTCCCTGAAAATAGAACACACTTTGTTACCTGTGATGCTTCAATGTACAAGGACACACATTAAATGTAATAATACCAAATACGCCATCCTCCAATATATGAGAACACACTTTAGTCCCAGTGATGCTTCAATGCACAAGGACACATTTCTAATGTTGCACTACTAATAAGCCATCCTCCCATAAATGAAAACACAATTTAGTCCCAGTGATGCTTCAATGCACAAGGACACACATCTAATGCAGTGATACTAATAAGCCATCTTCCCGTAAATGAGAACACACTTTAGTCCCAGTTATTCTTCAATGTACAAGGACACACATCTAATGTAGTGATACTAATAAGCCATCCTCCTAAAAATGAGAACACACTTTAGTCCCAGTGATGCCTCAATGCACAAGGACACACATCTAATGTAGTGATACTAATAAGCCATCCTTACATATATGAGAAACCCCTTTAGTTGAAGTGCAGCTTCAATGCACAAGGACACACATCTAATGTAGTGATACTAGCAAGCCATCCTCCCATATATGAGAACACACTTAAGTACCAGTGATGCTTCAGTGCAAAAGTACACACATCTTAGGGTCTTATAGAAACATAGAAACATAAGAAGGGTCTTATAGAAATGGATATCTGGTGCCAGAGCCATGGCCTAAAGTTAAACGCCAAAAAATGCATAGTCATACCCTTTGGGAAAAACAAGGTTACCCCTAGCTACCATATAGGTGGCAATCCACTAAGCACAGAAGAGGTTATCAGGGATCTGGGGACCCAGGTTGACAGTAACCTTTCGTTTGACACTCACGTTGCCAAAGTAGTTAGGAAGACCTTCTACATTGCCCACCTGATCATGAAGGGATTCACATGTAGATCAAGGGAGGTCATCGTCCCCCTGTACTCATCACTCATCAGACCAATGATTGAGTACAATGCCCCATTCGGAATGTATCTGACCCGACACCTGCAGCAACTGGAAAGGCCCCAAAAGTTCCTCACCAAAAGGATAAAGGGTCTCAAAAATATGTCTTATGCTGCCCGACTGAAGGAATTCCAGCTCTATTCAGTCGCTTACCGCCTGCTCAGAGGTGACCTGTGCCTGACATACAAGGCCATGTCCAAACTGGATTGGATGAACATGCTTCACCTCAAAAAATCTAGATCCCTCAGAACTACAAGGGCGGGAGACTTAAACCTTGACACGGTTATAAATAGGACGTGCTGGAGGAACAGATTCATCACCCAGAGACTCCCTATGCTGTAGAACAAAATCCCGGTACATGTGAGGCAGAGCACCTTGCTGGCTTTGTTAAAGAGAAATCTTGACCAATGGATGGGAGATCACAGGTATACCCCAGAGATTACCTCAATGTCACTGCTTGACAGAGGCACAGCAAAATAATGGGCATAGTATCCTTCAAACTAAAGGGGTGGCGAAAGCCCCAAAACTCTGGGCTAGGCTTATAAATGCCCTTGGGAAGATAGCCTAGTATAAACCTATGAACCTATGAACCTATGAACCTATCTAAAGTAGTGATACTAATAAGCCATCCTCACATATATGGGAACACACTTTAGTCGAAGTGTAGCTTCAATGCACAAGGACACACATCTAATGTAGTGATATTAGTAAGCCATCCTCCCATATATGAGAACACGCTTAAGTCCCAGTGATGTTTCAGTGCAGAAGGACACACATCTAATGTAGTGATACTAATAAGCCATCCTCCCATATATGAGAACACACTTTAGTCCCAGTGATGCTTCAATGCACAAGGACACACATCTAATGTAGTGATACTCATAGGCCATCCTCCCATATATGAGAACACACTTTAGTCCCAGTGATGCTTCAGTGCACAAGGATACACATCTAATTTAGTGATATTAATATGCCATCCTCCCATAAAAGAGAACACACTTTAGTCCCAGTGATGCCTCAAAGCACAGGGACACTCATCTAATGTAGTGATAATAAGTCATCCTCCATGAAATGAGAGCACACTTTGTTCCCAGTGATGCTTCAATGGACAAGGACACACATCTAATGTAGTGACACTATAAGCCATCCTCCAAAAAATGAGAACACTCTTTAGACCCAGTGATGCTTCAATGCACAAGGACACATATCTAATGTTCTGCTACTAATAAGCCATCCTTCCATAAATGAGAACACACTTTAGACCCAGTTATAGTTCAATGCACAAGGACACACATCTAATGTTCTGCTACTAATAAGCCATCCTTCCATAAATGAGAACACACTTTAGACCCAGTTATAGTTCAATGCACAAGGACACACATCTAATGTAGTGATCTAATAAGTAATCCTCCCATATATGAGAACACACTTTAGTCCCAGTGATGCTTCAGTGTACAAGGACATACATCTAATGTAGCAACACTAATAAGCCATCCTCCAATATATGAGAACACACTGAGTCACAGTGATGCTTCAACGCACAAGGACACGTATGTAATGTAGCAATACTAAGAAGCTCTCCTTCCTAAAAATGAGAACACACTTTAGTCCCAGTGATGCCTCAATGCACAAGGACACACATCTAATGTAGTAACACTAATAAGCCATCCTCCCATAAATGAGAACAAACTTTAGTCCCAGTGATGATTCAATGCACAAGGACTTACATGTAATGTTGTGACAGTAATAAGCCATCCTCCCATAAATGAGAACACACTTTAGTCCAAGAGATGCTTCAGTGTGGAAGGACACACATCTAATGTAGTGATACTAATAAGCCATTCTCGCATCTGAGAAACCCCTTTAGTCTAAGTGTAGCTTCAATGCACAAGGACACACATCTAATGTAGTGATACTAGCAAGCCATCCTCCGATATATGAGAACACACTTAAGTCCCAGTGATGCTTCAGTGTGGAAGGACACACATCTAATGTAGTGATACTAATAAGCCATTCTCGCATCTGAGAAACTCCTTTAGTCTAAGTGTAGCTTCAATGCACAAGGACACACATCTAATTTAGTGATACTAATAAGCCATCCTCCCATATATGAGAACACACTTTAGACACACTGATGCTTCAATGCACAAGGACACACATCTAATGTATTGACACAATAAGCAATCCTCCAAAAAATGAGAACACACTTTAGACCCAGTGATGCTTCTATACACAAGGACACACATCTAATGTAGGGATACTAATAAGCCATCCTCCCATATATGAGAACTCAAATTAGTCCCAGTGATACTTCAATGCACAAGGACACATATCTAATGTACTGATACTAATAAGCCATCCTTCCATAAATGAGAACACACTTTAGTCCCAGTGATGGTTCAATGCACATGGACACATATCTAATGTAGTGATCTAATAAGCCATCCTCCCATATATGAGAACTCACTTTAGTCACAGTGATACTAAGAATCTCTCCTTCCTAAAAATGAGAACACACTTTAGTCATATTGATGCTTCAGTACACAAGGACACACATCTAATGTAGTGATACAGATAAGCCATCCTCACATATATGAGAACACACTTTAGTCCCAGTGATGCTTCAATGCACAAGGACACACATCTAATGTAGTGACACTAATAAGCCAACCTCACATAAATGAAAACACACTTTAGTCCCAATGATGTTCCAACAAACAAAGACACACATCTAATGTTTTGATACTAATAAGCCAACCTCCGACAAATGAGAACATACTTTAGTCTCAGTGATGCTTCAATGCACAAGGACACTCATCTAATGTACTGATACTAATAAGCCATCTTCCCATATATGAGAACACACTTTAGTCAAAGAGATGCTTCAATGCATAAGGACACACATCTAATGTAGCAACACTAATAAGCCATCCTCCAATATATGAGAACACACTGTAGTCACAGTGATGCTTCAACGCACAAGGACACATATCTAATGTAGCGATGCTAAGAAGCTCTCCTTCCTAAAAATGAGAACACACTTTAGTCATATTGTGACTTCACTGCACAAGGACACACATGTAATGTAGTGATACAGATAAGCCGTCCTCACATATATGAGAACACACTTTAGTCCCAATGATGCTTCAATGCACAAGGACACACATCTAATGTAGTGACACTAATAAGCCATCCCCCCATGTATGAGAACACTCTTTAGACCCAATGATGCTTCAGTGCACAAGGACACACATCTAATGTAGTGATATTATTATATCATCCTACCATTACCGAGAACAAAATTTAGTCCCAGTGCTGCTTCTATGCACAAGGACACACATCTATTGTAGTGATACTAATAAGCCATTCTCCCATAAATGAAAACACACTTTAGTCCCAGTGATGCTTCGTCGCACGAGGACACATATCTAATGTTGCGATACTAATAAGTCCTCCTCTCAAAAATGAGAACACACTTTAGTCCCAGTGATGCTTCAATGCACAAGGACACACATCTAATGTAATGACACTAATAAGCCATCCTCACATATATGAGAAAACACTTTAGACTCAGTGATGCTTCAGTGCACAAGGACACACATCTAATGTAGTGATATTAATATGCCATCCTACCATTAATGGGAACAAAATTTAGTCCTAGTGATGCTTCATTGCACAAGGACACAATCTAATGTAATGATACAAATAAGCCCTCTTCCCGTAAATGAGAACACACTTTAGTCCCAGTGATGCTTCAGTGTACATGGACACATATCTAACGTAGTGATACCAAAAAGCCATCCTCACATAAATGAAAATGCACTTTAGTCCTCGTGATGCATCAGGGCGCAAGGACACACATCTAATGTAATGATACTAATAAGCCATCCTCCCAGATATGAGAACACACTTTAGTCCCAGATTTGCTTCAGTGCACAAGGACACACAAATAATGTAGTGATACTAATAAGCCATCCTCCCATATATGAGAACACAATTTAGTCCCAGTGATGCTTCAAATCAATAGGACACACATCTAATATCATGATACTAATAAGTCATACTCCCGTATATGAGAACGCAATTTAGTCCCAGTGATGCTTCAATGCACGAGGACACATATCTAATGTTGTGATACTAATAAGCCATCCTTAAAAAAATCAAAACACACTTTAGTCCCAGTGATGCTTCATTGCACAAGGACACACCTCTAATGTAGTGACACTAATAAGCCATCCTCCAGTATATGAGAACACACTTTAGTCTCAGTGATGCTTAAATGCACAATGACACACATCTAATGTTGCGATACTAATAAGCCATCCTAACATAAATGAAAACACACTTTTGTCCTAGTGATGCTTCAGGGCACAAAGACACACATCTAATGTAGTGATGCTGATAAGCCATCCTCCCATATATGAGAACACACTTTAGACACAGTGATGCTTCAATGCAGAAGAACACACATCTAATGTAGTGATAATAATAAGCCATCCTCCCATACATGAGAACACACTTTAGTCACAGTGATGCTTCAATGCACAAGGACACATATCTAATGTTGCGATACTAAGAAGCCATCCTTCCATAAATGAGAACACAGTTTAGTCCCAGTGACGCTTCAACGCACGAGGATACATATCTAATGTTGCGATACTAATTAGTCATCCTCACTAAAATGAGAACACACTTTAGTCCCAGTGATGGTTCAGTGCACAAGGACACACATCAAAAGTAGTGACACTAATAAGCCATCCTCCCATAAATGAGAACACGCTTTAGTCCCAGTGATGCTTCAATGCACAAGGACAGACATCTAATGTAGTGACACTAATAAGCCATCCTCCATTATATGAGAACACACTTTAATCCCAGTGATGCTTCAAAGCACAAGGATACACATCTAATGTAGTGATATTAAAAATCCATCCATGCATAAACGAGAACACACTTTAATCCCAGTGATGCTTCAATGCACAACGACACACTTCTAATGTAGTAATGCTAATAAGCCATCCTCCCATAAATGAGAACACAAACCTGATGTAGTGACACTAACAAACCATCCCCACATAAATGAGAACACACTACAGTCCCAGTGATGCTTCAGTTCACAAGGACACCCATATAATGTAGCGATACTAAAAGGCCATCCTCCCATATATGAGAACACACTTTAGACCCAGTGATGCTTCAGTGCACAAGGACGCACATCTAATGTAGTGATACTAATAAGCCATCCTCCCATAAATGAGAACACACTACAATCCCAGTGATGCTGCAATTCACAAGGACGCAGATCTAATGTAGTGATACTAATAAGCCATCCTCCCATATATGAGATCACACTTTATTCACAGGGATGCTTCAATACACAAGGACCCACATCTAATGCAGTGATACTAATAAGCTATCCTCCCATAAATGAGAACTCACTTTAGACCCGGTGATGCTTCAGTGCACAAGGACACACATCTAATGTAGTGATACTAACAAGCCATCCTCCCATATATGAAAAAACAATTTAATCCTGGTGATGCTTCAATGAACAAGGACACACATCTAATGTAGTGACACTAATACGCCATCCTCCTATAAATGAGACCACACTTTAGTCTCAGTGATGCTTCAGTGCACAAGGACACACTTCTAATGTAGTGACACTAATAAGCCATCCTCCCGTATATGAACACAATTTAGTCCCAGTGGTGCTTCATCGCACGAGGACACATATCAAATGTTGCAATAGTAATAAGTCATCCTGACAAAAATGAGAACACACTTTAGTCCCAGTGATGCTTCAATGCACAAGGACACACATCAAATGTAGTGATACTAGTAAGCCCTCTTCCCGTAAATGAGAACACACTTCAGTCCCAGTAATGCTTCAGTGTACAAGGACACACATCTAATGTAGTGATACTAATAAGCCATCCTCCAATATAGGATAACACACTTTAGTCCCAGATTTGCTTCAGTGCACAAGGACACACATCCGATGTAGTGAAACTGATAAGCCATCCTCCCATATATGAGAACACAATTTAGTCCCAGCAATGCTTCAATGCACAAGGACACACATATAATGTAGTGACACTAATAAGCCATCCTCCCATATATGAGAACACACTTTAGTCTCAGTGATGCTTCAATGTACAAGGACACAAATCTGATGTAGTGACACTAACATGCCATCCTCACATAAATGAGAACACACTACAGTACCAGTGATGCTTCACTTCACAAGGACACACATCTAATGTAGTGATACTAAAAAGCCATGCTCCCATATATGAGAACACACCTTAGACCCAATGATGCTTCAGTGCACAAGGACACACATCTAATGTAGTGATATTATTATATCATCCTACCATTACCAAGAACAAAATTTAGTCCCAGTGCTGCTTCTATGCACAAGGACACACATCTATTGTAGTGATACTAATAAGCCATTCTCCCATAAATGAGAACACACTTTAGTCCCAGTGATGCTTCATCGCACGAGGACACATATCTAATGTTGCGATACTAATAAGTCCTCCTCTCAAAAATGAGAACACACTTTAGTCCCAGTGATGCTTCAATGCACAAGAACACACATCTAATGTAGTGATATTATTATATCATCCTACCATTACCGAGAACAAAATTTAGTCCCAGTGCTGCTTCTATGCACAAGGACACACATCTATTGTAGTGATACTAATAAGCCATTCTCCCATAAATGAGAACACACTTTAGTCCCAGTGATGCTTCATCGCACGAGGACACATATCTAATGTTGCGATACTAATAAGTCCTCCTCTCAAAAATGAGAACACACTTTAGTCCCAGTGATGTTTCAATTAACAAGTACACACATCTAATGTAGTGACACTAATAAGCCATCCTCACATATATGAGAAAACACTTTAGACTCAGTGATGCTTCAGTGCACAAGGACACACATCTAATGTAGTGATATTAATATGCCATCCTACCATTAACGGGAACAAAATTTAGTCCTAGTGATGCTTCATTGCACAAGGACACAATCTAATGTAATGATACAAATAAGCCCTCTTCCCGTAAATGAGAACACACTTTAGTCCCAGTGATGCTTCAATGCACATGGACACACATCTAATGTAGTGATACTAAAACGCCATCCTCACATAAATGAAAACACACTTTAGTGCTCGTGATGCTTCAGGGCACAAGGACACACGTCTAATGTAGTGATACTAATAAGCCATCCTCCCACATATGAGAACACACTTTAGTCCCAGATTTGCTTCAGTGCACAAGGACACACATCTAATATAGTGATACTAACAAGCCATCCTCCAATATATGAGAAAACAATTTAGACCCAGTGATTCTTCAATGCAACAGGACACATATCTAATGTTGTGATACTAATAAGCCATCCTCACAAAAATGAGAACACACTTTAGTGCCAGTGATGCTTTAGTGCACAAGGACACACATCAAATGTAGTTACACTAATAAGCCATCCTCCCATATATGAGAACACACTTTAGTCCCAGTGATTCTTCAATGCACAAGGACACAAATCTAATGTAGTGACACTAATAAGCCATCCTCCAATATATGAGAACACACTTTAGTCCCAGTGATGCTTCAAAGCACAAGGACACACATCTAATGTAGTGATACTAATAAGCCATCCTCCCATATATGAGAACACAATTTAATCCCGGTGATGCTTCAATGCACAAGGACACACATCTAATGTAGTGACACTAACAAGCCATCCTCTTATAAATGAGAACACACTTTAGTCTCAGTGATGCTTCAATGCACAAGGAAACACCTCTAATGTAGTGATACTAATAAGCCACCCCCCCATATATGAGAACACACTTTAGACCCAGTGATGCTTCAGTGCAAAAGGACACACATCTAATGTTGTGATATTAATATGCCATCCTACCATTAACAGGAACACAATTTAGTCCCAGTGATGCTTCAATGCACAAGGACACCCATCTAATGTAGTGACACTAATAATCCATCCTCCCATAAATGAGAACACTCTTTAGTCCCAGTGATGCTTCAGTACACAATGACACACATCTAATGTAGTGATATCAATAAGCCATCTTCCCGTATATGAACACAATTTAGTCCCAGTGATGCTTCATCGCACGAGGACACATATCAAATGTTGCGATACTAATAAGTCAATCTCACAAAAATGAGAACACACTTTAGTCCCAGTGATGCTTCAATTCACAAGGACACACATCTAATGTAGTGATACTAATAAGCCATGCTCACGTAAATGAGAACACACGGTAGTGTTGTCGCCTCACAGTTAGACGTTGCCCGTTCGATTCTCAGAGCGTCTTCTGTGTGGTGACATGCGTGAATGGGCGTTCCTTCGTTGAAGGTTGTGCGTTAGGCCCGGCAAGCCAGCACGTAAAACTCTACTGCCAATCATTAGCGGACCGGAGTTCTGCTGTGGCGACCCCTAACCGGGAAAAGCCGAAAGACACAACAACGTAAATGAGAACACACTTTAGTCCTAGTGATGCTTCAGTTCACAAGGACACACATCTAATATAGTGATACTAAAAAGTCATCCTCCCATAAATGAGAAAACACTTTAGTCCCAGTGATGCTTCAAAGCACAAGGATGCACATCTAATGTAGTGATATTAAAAAGCTATCCTCCCATTAATGAGAATGCACTTTACTCCTAGTGATGCTTCAATGCACAAGGATGCACATCTAGTGCAGTGATACTAATATGCCATCCTCCCATAAATGAGAAAACACTTTAGACCCAGTGATGCTTCTATGCACAAGGACACACATCTAATGTAGTGACACTAATAAGCCATCTTCCCATTAATGAGAACACACTTTAGTCCCAGTGATGCTTCAGTTCCCAAGGACACACATCTAATGTAGTGATACTAATAAGCCATCCTCCCATAAATGAAAACACACTTTAGTCTCAGTGATGCTTCTATGCACAAGTACACACATCTAATGTAGTGATACTAATAAGCTATCCTCCCATAAATGAAAACACACTTTACTCCCAGTGATGCTTCAATGCACAAGGACCCTCATCTATTGTAGTGACACTAATAAGCCATCCTCACATAAATGAGAACACACTTTAGTCCTAGTGATTCTTTAGTGCACAAGTACACACATCTAATGTAGTGATACTAATAAGCTATCCTCCCATAAATGAAAACACACTTTACTCCCAGTGATGCTTCAATGCACAAGGACCCTCATCTATTGTAGTGACACTAATAAGCCATCCTCACATAAATGAGAACACACTTTAGTCCTAGTGATTCTTTAGTGCACAGGGACACGCATCTAATGTAGTGATATTATTATATCATCCTACCATTACCTTGAACAAAATTTAGTCCCAGTGATGCTTCAATGCACAGGAACACACATCTAATGTTGTGATACTAATAAGCCATCCTCCCATAAATGAGGACACACTTTAGTCCCAGTGATGATTCAATGCACAAGGACACACATCTAATGTAGTGATACTAATAAGCCATCCTCCCATAAATGAGAACACACTTTCGTCCCGTTAGCTCATTATTCTGAAATAAATGGAGCTATATATCGTCTGAAACACCCAGCTCATAAATGCCTGATATGGTGTCCATTTATATCAGTCACAAGTACTAAATAATGTTAAAATACAACAGCAATAAAACATACATAGCAGATGTATTTAAGAACAGGGAAACCTTGAGACAGTCCAGAAATGCTTGTATAAAAGTACTTGCAAACTTCCCTTTACTGAGGCACCATGGAAGATAGATAAACTAGGTCTACAATAACAAAGTATTTTCAGCACATTGTGGCTGAAGCAGTTATTTTTTTGGGGGTAATTTGCATATCTGTCATGATAACTGCTGTTGATATTTCCATGGCTGCTGTAAACTGGAGCATCACTACTGATTGCAGATAGATCGATGCCAACTTCTTCAGAGGCAGTACCAAAAAATGTGGGGACCAGAGTGGCGAGCCCTTTGAATTAGCAAAGATGAACTTACTATTATCATATGAAATTGTGTTAATCGTTGTTACTAAAAGGGAAATGTTTATGGGTAACTATGAATGAACTTGCTTAATTCATGGTTTATCATTCTGTATACTCATATCCTTATATGCTGATTCTGTATCCATGACTGTTGTACTGTCATTAAATTACAACAAAATTCTGTCATAACTTGCAAGTCTACTAGTTATAATGACTAATTCTGACCCTAAATATTTTTCATTAAGTTATTACACTGTCATCAGAATCCATATGTTTTTGGATAATAGTATTATAAAAGTATTATATTTTCTTCTTGTGGTGTATTGTATTTTGCTAAAACAGGATTATAATGCATGCAGCTTAATCTGAGGTCCTTCCTACTGAAAGGGGAAATGGCTTCTATCCATTAGCTGAGAACCATCCCACAATCTAGTTCATGTTCTTCATAGTTTGGGCATTCTTTACTATTTTACATGCGGACAATGGCTTTTAATCAAACTGAGCACACCTTTGTCTCTGGAGATGGAAAGCTACTGGAAACTGTAGTCGGACATAGTTATTCTGGATCCTGTCATAGTCTTGATAAAGGATAGCTTTTTGGTAACTATTATTTTGTTTAAAAATTCCCAGGGATCAGAAGCAGTTACTTAGAAGCTCTGGTAATTCCTTTCAGATTACAATGATTAAAACAATGTCATATTGCTTAAGTGGACAATTACTATCAAAACTCCTTATTTAAGTCTGTTGACCTGGCATGAATCAGAGATATGATGATATGAGAATCATGGCTCAGATCAGTGGTTTTCTCTGGTTAATCAGTACATAACCAACTAGGAACCAACTATATACATACATACACACACACATATATATATATATATATATATATATATATATATATATATATATATATATATATATATACATCAGTCATACAGTCATATTAAGGCTGACACTAGCAGTTTGTTTTTAAAATTAGAATGATGGAAAGTTAAAGCTGAGGAGCCAATCATGTCTACCAGGCAACAAGTATTTCAGCAGGACTTGTGGACTTTCCCAAAGGATTAAACAAAAATATCAAAAGACTGCTGGTAATGGTTAGGTTCAAGCACTGGTCACATGATGAAGCATCGTGATTTGCTTTAGAGTTCTTCCATTTTATAGGTAGATTTGTAAATTTAGTCACCACTGACACAAAGTACTACAAGGACTTTGTCACCTTCCCCAGGAATGGGTTTGCAGCATTTTAGCATGACTAGAAGCTTCTACATGACAGCTACCTGAGCCTGACTTCCATTGAAGGATTGGAGTGCCTGTTTCTGATTGGTCAGTTTCTACAGAGCCATTGACTGGACTTTCATTTGCTGACTTCTGTGGTGTGGAGCCTTGAAAACTTTAACTATCTGTTGGTTTGTTCAGTTTGACAGCTGCTGCATAGAGGCAGTGGTAATTCTACGGGTAAACACTGCAAGTGCCTAGTTTATAGCAGGTAAGGCAACCTTTACCAATTTGTTGCAGATCATACATATTTTTTCCCTGCCTTGTCAATGATGAATTTTACTACTTTCTTATTATATACAATGGAAATCATGACATTTTTTTAACTTCCTAACTTATTAACTTTCTGACTGTAGCTCATTTGTTTGTATTACTGAAATTAACCCTGCTGATCTACAGACCAGAGTTATTTTAAGTATTATTTCACAGTATCATAGGACATTGGACATTACTAGGCTATCAACACAGAGGTCATTTTAAGCCTAGCCATTTCATCCCAATGTAATACCATAGAAATGCTAGACAATACCCAAGAATGCATTTAGTGATGACTGGCTGTGTCCAAGACGGTTGTGGGTGCTATCCCCAGTAAGAATTTACAGTGTCTAATCCACTTGGCCAGGTTCCACTTGAATGATGTTATAGAGGTGCTCTGTTTCACATGAATTGATAGCCTGTTCCAAAGACATGGCAGTCACTGGGAGATAAATCTGTCCCTCCAGCATGTCCTACTTAAGTCGCAGGCCATATTCAGGTCCCTGGAATGGGTAGCTCTAATCTTGTTTAATTTACAGATATGCAGCAAGTTCATTAGGTTTGGGTCTTGGACTGCTCTATAGTTCAGGCATAAGTCTCCCCTAAGAAGTTTATGTCACGTGGAGTATAGTGACAGGGACTTTAGTTGGTCCATGTAAGGCACATGCTGGAGCCCCTTGATTGTCTTTGTTAGAAACCTCTGAGGTGTCTCCAATTGCTGCAGGTGCTTTGTGCAGGACATGGGTGTTATAATCAATTATGGGCCAGATAAGTGCTGAGTATAGAGGGGTTATAACCTCTTTTGCTCTCAAGGCAATGTATTTACTAATTAAGTGTACTATGTAGAAAGCTTTCCTTATTATTGTAGACACATGGTAGTTGAATTTAAGGTTGCAGTCAACTTGTGATTTGAGGTCCCTTACCACTTTGTGGGTATGTGAGACCCTCCTGGAGTATACAGACATTATTTTGGGAGTCAAGGACTGCATCTAGTTTGTAGTCATCTGCAAAACTGGTCAGCCATAACCCCTTAGTTTTGACCTGAACTTCTGAGAAGTATATACCAAGCAATAGGGGGTGCAGCACTGACCCCTGTGTCACCCCGCTAGTAACAGGTCTGCTGGTTGATTTGTAGTCACCGACTTAGCTAGTGTGTGCCTGATTTGTGAGCCAGTTGGTGACCCATCTTACAACAAAGTGGGGTGAATTAAGTTTGCTATGTTTATCAGTAATACCTGAATGTGGAATTGTGTTGAAAGCCTTTGTCAAGTTGGGGTATGCAGTGTGCACAGATTTGCCCTCATCAATGGTCCTGATCACATTTTCAAAGAAATCCAGCAGATTTATCAGGCAGGATCTGCCCTTCACAAAGCCAAATTGGGTAGGATCCAGGGTTTGGAGATCACCTATGTCTTTATTTATGAGGTCCATAATGACACATTCCATGGCATTACAGGTGAGGTTGGTCAGGCTTTTGGGACCTTTTGGATTCCATTCATCAGGCTGTGAAACAAAATAAATAAAGAATTGCATGCAAGCATTACAAACATGCAATGCTGCATGCATACCCCCTGGCACAGGAGCATGTAAATACAGTCAGCTGCATGTAAATAAAGTTTAAAGCATGTACTTTTGCCATTTAACTTATAGGATTAGGGCTATGACCTGATGAGTGTTATCACAAAGTCTGGATTCTTCCAACTTTAACTTTGTTTGACTCTGCATAGTGCAAGTAACTAAACAAAACTCTCAGGTTACTCCTAAACAAATACCCTTGTGCCAAGGAAGGTTGGATGATTAACAAATCAAAAATAATAATTATACTGAACAGTGTAGTAGGAATGGGAGCCATGTAGTCATATATACCTGGACATGTGGATACACACACACACACACACACACACACACACACACACACACACACACACACACACACAGACACACACACAGACACACACACGCACACACACACACACACACACACACACACACACACACACACACACACACACACACACACACACACACACACACACACACACACACACACACACACACACACACACACACACACACACGCACACACGCACACACACACACGCACGCATACACACACACACGCACACACACACACACACACACACACACACACACATACACACACACACACACACACACTCACACACATATATATACATTGACACACACACGCGCACACACACGTGCACACACACACGCACACACGCACACACGCGCACACACACACAGACACACACGCACACACGCACACGCACACACACACACACACACACACACACGCACACACGCACACACGCACACAGACACACACACACATCACCAAAAGGTCATGTAAACAGAGACACGGAATGAAAATATTAAACAATATTCAGACACAAGGCATCATCTAACACTTGAGAATGGACAGAATAAATTCTCCTGGTAAACTGACAAATGTAGGACACTTACAAAAATATTGTGTTACTGGAGATGAGGGAAAAGTAAGGAATTCAATAAATTAGACATAAATGCTAACTAATTCATATTTATCCATACCTACAGATTCATGCTGACCAAACTTGTCAGCATGGAGAGGTCAAACAGATATTAGTTAGGACAAAATGGCAGCTAGCAAAGTGGCAAGGAAAGTAAAGGTCAAATTCAAGTGGCCCAAGAGACAAGGATGAGGATGTGTGTAAGTTTCCTTCAAGGCTGCTAGGAGAACTTCTGGTACATTATTTGGGTCACTAACTGACTGCAAGAGCTCTCCTTTTAAGCCTTAAAGGTAAAACAGAGACAAGGCTGAGAATGTCTGTAAGGTTCTTTGAACACTGCTAAAAGAGCCTGTGGGACATTATTTGAGTCACTATTGCAAGGGCTCACCTTTTAATCCTTAAAGGTGAAGCAGAGACAAGGCTGAGAATGTATGTAAGTTTCCTTCAGGGCTGCTAGGAGAGCCTGTGGGACATAATTTGTGTCACTATTGCAAGGGCTTACCTTTTAATCCTTAAAGGTAAACCAACACATCCTTAACTCCTTACTTTGTTACTCCTTCTTCCTTAACTCCTTAATGGAGTAGGAACTGACTTGACCCAATCCAATGTTGGACAGAATTCATATTTTAAATGTTCTTTTATTACTACTTTTCACAGTAACGGTAAGGACGTGTTGGATATTTTATTCAAAAATTGGGCTATATTGTTTAATGATAGGGATATCAGAGAATGTGTTGGAACTAAACCAAATATTGTTTTTAAGAGAGGGATGAACCTGAAATGCATTTTAGAGTCTAACAGAAACATTGTACATGCAGGGTCTATGAAAAAAATGTGGTTCCTGTGTGATGGAAGGCCACAAATTCTTGGTGAATGGTTTTAAAATACAGGTGAATAAGAAGGTGTACTGTCATACTGAAAGAGTTGTCTGTTGTGCAGTGTGTAACTCATGTGAATGTTTCTATGTTGGAAAGACTGAGAGGAAATTTAAAAACAGAATTTATGAGCATTTAAGGGATATCAGACTTGGGAAATCCACAAATACCTTGAGTAAACACTGCACAGAAAAATCAGACCACTCTTTCAAATTTTTCATTGTGGACACTGTTGACTTGGATAAAAGAGGTGGCCCATGGGGGCTGCTTTTGGAAAAGAAAGAATTAATTTGTCAGGTCCACCTAAATGCGGAGCAATGGCCAGCATTAAATGATTCACTCTCCATTGCTTGCCTGTTAAAATTAAAAGAAATGGAAAGAAAAATATAAAAAATATTTATATATATTTTTATATTTTTTATATATACCTTAATTTTTATATAAACACCATTTTATAGATTTTATACATTATGTGTGTATTTGTATTACATTTATTTATAGCATTTTTGCACTTGTTAATGACATTTAAATGCTGGTTTTAAAGAGTGTCATTTTAAAAATGCTCAAGATTGCATTTCATGAATATTTATGAGTTCAGGGAGGTCCTTTTTAGTCAGTGTAATGGGACAGGTTTATTACTTAATGCTCTTGCAGAATGTACTTAAGAGTGTTTTTCTGGATTTCCTCTTATCTGATGAAGTTGAGAAGGTTCTTGATGAGAGAGCTTATCTCTTTGTTATTTTGGTTTAATAAAAAGTGTTTTTACCACTCCCAAAGTGTTTTGTGGCCATTTACTACAAGGATTTACTTGAGTTGCTGAAGTGTGTTGCTCCAGGAGTGCTGACTTTGTTTTCCTACAATTTGTGGACTTCTGTGCTTTTTTGGTTGGTTTTATGGCTTCAGGCACAGATCTGGATACCATACCACCACCTTTATACTCCCAAGACCTGGGAAAATCCATCTGTGATCTTACTTTACTGCTACAAGACTTTAGTCAACATTTGGAAAGGCTTGACAGATTGAACATGCCCCCGAACAACCAGGAAGTGCTTGGCTTACTGGGGGAAAGTAACCGTTTACTTCAGTTCAATGAGCAGACCAATTCCAATGACGAGGATGAGTGGAGGACCAATTTGGAGCCTTTTTCACTCAGGGGAAGCGAAAATAGGACCAGAAGTGCTTTTAAGACTAATTCTGATTTAAATGGACATGGAATTAAAGGCAGATGACCACAAACCAAAAACAAAGTATCTAACATGCATTCTGAAGCTCCACATTTCAACACCTGACTTTCTGCTACTTCAAGCCTGTTTTCCCAAAGAAATGTAAATGCTACTTCTTATAATGAAAATCTGGAGAAGTCTGATAAGTTGCTTTTAAAAATAAAGAAATTGCAACTTGATAACTTATACTTTAAAGAATGCCTTAAACTGAAGATTGTTCCTAAGGGCCTCTGCCTGTGATGGTTTCCTACAGGCTTGATTAGTAACTCCGCATTCCATAAAGAATTGTTGCATTTATTTGACCAGCATGGGTTTGAATACATGGAACTGGCTATAAGGCATAATGACAAAACTATACAAAGTTTAACACAGGAAGCTGCAGAACTTGATGTACTATTGACTTCTAATACTGCACACTCTGCTAATAATTTTGAATATGTGCGTACTTTTAAAAACATTGAGCAACAGGTAAAGACCATTAAAAACATGAAATTAAATAAAATTGAGCGTGACAAATCTGAATATGAAAGAAATGCTGCATACCCTGAACCCCCGAAATCCCAAGGTTGGGGTGACCATGCACAACCTAGAGAGGATATGGTCCCCACTGAGACTTTTTTAGGAGAGGAAGAATTTCCTCCACTGAGAAAGTTGGAATGACTGAGGGAATAGAATTACAAAGAGAACAACCCACAGGGCCCTCATTATACCAAACAGGGGCCAGGGGGTATGCTATTAACCAGAGGGGCAACAGAAGGGGTGCCTACATAAGGTACTAGCTGTGTCTGCTGATGTTGATATGGCTCCTCCTGGTTTGTCCATTTCTTTAAATCATGATGGTGACTTTAAAGTTTTCAATTATTCTAGTGTACCTATTGACAGTACAGAGTGTGATATTTTTGCTAGAGGATTGACTTTTGTTCCTGATAAAAGTAATAATATTGAAACAGCATTATTGGATTTAAAGTTGTATACTAGAAAATTTAATCTGAATGTTTTATTTAAAGTTTATAGGTCAATCATGGATCCCATTAGGTTATCCAGTACCTTTAACTACGCCCCATTCATCCCTCACTATGGCTTTTTGAAAAAAAAATTATGAATTAGACATGAGAAATGTTAAAATGGCAAAAAAGCAAAAATGGAATTTGAAACAGGATGAAATGAATAAGTTAAGACAGGTGTCTGATAATAAGGACCTCAGATAATGAAACCGGACAAGGGAGTGGGGGTGGGATTGTCATGATAAACATGGTGGACTACAACTATAAAATTGGGTGTTTGCGAGCAGGTAAAGCTTCCATGCAATCTTCGTTTAATGAACTACATGGTGCATATAAAAAAGTAAGAAGTGCTTTACAGGATTTATTCATTGAAGGTAGTCTCTCTCTGGATGAATTTATTTTTTTAAGCATAGCACAGCCTAGGATCTCTATCATTTTTGGGTTACCCAAGATACATAAAGACTTAGACCAACCACCTATGCGGACCATAGCTGATGCAAGGGGCACCATTATAACCCTATAGCCAAATGTTTGGACATCAGATTGGAGGACTTTGTGCAACATGAACCTTTACTATGTAAGGACTCATGGGACTTTTTGAAAAGTATTAATGTGTTAGAATTTAATGAAACAGTCAGTTTCATCACAATCGATGTCAGAGATTTATATACTGTAATGCCGCATACCATAGACATGGAATGGTTTTGTGAATTTGTGGTGGGTATGAGTCTTCCCTAGCCACTGATTAACACCTATAAGACTTTATTAGAACTAGTACTCACAAATAATTTCATTCTATTCAATAATGAACTGTTTTTACAAATTGAAGGTGTGGCAATGGGGTCAGCGTGTGGTGGTTTGTATGTCAATATAATTATGTTGAAATGGGAAAGGAGATTTTTAATGAATACCCCATGGTTTAAGTTCTGTACCTTATATACATTGTTCTTGGATGATGTCTTTATTTGTTGGAATGGTCCGAGAGAAGAGATTCCCCCTATTTTTAGAATATATCAGTGGCACAACCAGTTTTTTAAAGTTCACACATGAGGTTAACAGTGAACAAATAGCGTATTTGGATGTCTTACTGAAGAAAGACTGTCAGTTGAAGGCCTTTGTAGCACAAATTCATAGGAAAGCAACCTATTCAAACAGCTTTCTGCATTTTGATAGTGTACCCCCAGAAGGGTAGTAAAGGGCCAATTTGTAAGGGCAGCCCGGATGGTTGGTTTGTTTGATAACTGCATAGATGAGTGCGACCATCTGAAAGCTATGTTTTGCAAGAGGGGTTACCCATTATGGCTCCTTAATGAAGTCATGATTGAGGTGGTCAACAAAAGAGAAAGATGTTTTTTTAAACCCTTGTTAGGTCACCATGAGGTGATACCTGCCCAGGGAATGCCCCCTATTGATGGCTGTTTGGTTAATGGAGTAGGAACTGACTTGACCCAATCCAATGTTGAGCAGAATTCTTATTTTAAATGTTCTTTTATTACTACTTTTCACAGTAACGGTAAGGACGTGTTGGATATTTTATTCAAAAATTGGGCTATATTGTTTAATGATAGGGATATCAGAGAATGTGTTCGAACTAAACCAAATATTGTTTTTAAGAAAGGGATGAACCTGAAATGCACTTTACAGAAATGTTGTACATGCAGGGTCTATGAAAATAACAACAAATGATCACCTTCTTATTCTTCTTCCTTTTAATACTGGTTTAAGAGGGACCATATCATTTAACCCTGAACCTCTATGTGCGCCCATACGCAAGATCCAGGCCAACTCCTTAGTCTCTGATCATTTGTTGTTGGTCATAATATATAAATACATGTTTTTTACTTATTACATTTATATTTAAATTGTTTTATATATAGTTATTACAATAATATATATATGGTTTGTAGGAATGGTAATTAATTTAATTAGGATGTATTATGTTTTTAAATATAAATTGTTTTAACAAAATGGAGGAAAAATGAAGTGTGTTGATTGGGTTGGCTAAGTCTTTAAACTGCATTTTGTGTGGATGTGTTAAAGTCGTCTGAGGAAGTAACTTATGTTATGAAAACACTTATGATATAATAAGCTGTTATTTTGCATTCACTTGGTAAATGCTTTGTACACGTTGTTTCTTTGGATAGCTGCCTTCACTTGGAACCGGGGGGATTTTGTTACTGACATTTTTTATATATATATTTTATATATACTTTCATTTTTATGTAAACACCATTTTATAGATTTTATACATTATGTGTGTATTTATATTTACATTTATTTTCAGCATTTTTGCACTTGTTAATGACATTTAAATTCTGGTTTTAAAGACTGTATTTTTAAAAATACACTTTAAGATTGCATTTCATGAATATTTATCAGTTCAGGGAGGTCCTTTTTAGTCAGTGTGATAGGATTGGTTTATTACTTAATTAATGCTCTTGCAGAATGTACTTGAGTGTTTTTCTGGATTTGCTCTTATCTGATGAAGTTGAGAAGGTTCTTGAAGATGTTATCCTCCAAAAAAAGGAAGCCAATCTGGTGGTCCTCTGCCATAAACAAACTCTACAACAGAAGAAAGAAACTGTTGCAAAAAACAGTAAAATCCCATGACTGCAGGAACTCCCTGGTCAACCTCAGTAAGAAGGTGAGATCCCTCATAAAATCCTCCAAAGATAGTTATGAAAACAAAATTGCCACTGACTCTAAAGACAACCACAAAACATTCTATAGCTATGTCAAGAATCTCAATGGGAACACTCAGATCTGCTCTGAGTTACAGCACAATGGCACTAAATATACAGAACCAACTGATATTGCCAACATCCTAGCAGATAGGTTCAGTGCTAACGTTACCCCCCTCTCACCCCCTATATACCATCTCTATACCAGAAGAATGCTAAGTTCCTATAATCATGGCTGCACAGGTAAAAAACACACTCTCCAAAGCCAAGAACACAGCATCCATGGGACCTGACAATATCCCAGGCTGTGTTCTACATGGACTACAGAATGAACTGGCACCCTACCTAAGTACCATGTTCAGTCATAGCCTCACCTCAGGCTTTGGACCCACTGAATGACGCACCGCAATGGTTATCCCACTCCACAAAGGGGGAGCCACGACGGACCCCAGGAACTACCGCCCCATTAGCCTGACGAGCCTGGTCTGCAAGGCCATGGAACGTATCATCGTGGAACTCATAAACAAAGACATTGGTAATCTCCAAACTCTGGACCCTACCCAGTTTGGATTTGTAAAAGGCAGATCATGTCTCCTAAACCTGACTGACTTCTTTGAAGCAGTCACCAAAGCCATAGATGAGGGTAAAATGGTTCACACAGCTTGTCTAGATCTCGCCAAGGCTTTTGACACCATCCCCCACTCTGGAATTATAGATAAGCTCACTAAACTAGGTATAAATCCCTATGTCACAAGATGTGTTGCCAACTGGCTCACGGACAGAACCCACACTGTGAAAGTAGCGGATTCCAAATCCGACTTCAGACCAGTGACAAGTGGAGTACCACAGGGTTCAGTCCTGGGTCCTCTCCTGTTTGGTATCTACTTCTCTGAAGTGCAGGCTAACACAGAAGATCTTTGGCTAACAAAGTTTGCAGATGACTGCAAACTAGGAGCCATAATCGAAACTCCTAATGATGTGGACATACTACAAAAGGGCCTCACTGAGACAGATGCCTGGTGTCAAAGCCATGGCCTGAAGCTCAATGCCAAAAAGTGTATTGTCATCCCCTTTGGTAAAAACTCTGTACCCATGAACTAACCACATAGCTGGTAGCCTACTTAATGCTGAAAATGTGATAAGAGACCTTGGGACACAGGTGGACAGTAGTCTCTCCTTTGATAATCACATTGCCACAGTGATCAGGAAATCCTTCTACATGGCTCATCTCATCACAAAAGGATTCTCATCCAGAAAAACAGAGGTCATTGTTTCCCTCTACTCATCACTCATTAGACCCATTATAGAGTACAACACCCCTTTTGGTATGTACCTCACAAGACATCTACAACAACTGGAAAGACCACAGAAATACCTCACAAAGAGGATTACTGGCCTCAAACAGATGCCCTACGCAGACCGTCTCAAAAAAACTACAGCTTTACTCCATCGTATATCACCTGCTCAGGGGCAATCTCTGCCTAACATACAAAGCTATGTCAAACCCAGAGCTGTTGGACATGCTCCACTTAAAGAAATCCAACCCCTCCGAGCTACACGTTCTAGGGGCCTAAACCTTATCACCACGATAAACAGAACATGCTGGAGGGATAGATTCCTGTCCCAGAGACTTCCCATACTCTGGAACAGACTACCTATCTATGTCAAACAGAGCTCCTCATTAGCACTCTTCTAGAAAAATCTTGATAACTGGATGGGAAATGGGAAATTCACCCCAGGGATCACTTCTGTGGCTCTGCTCGACAGGGGCACAGGAAAATAATTTTCTTGGGTGGCGAAAGCCAGGGTACATTTTTTGACTAGGCTTATATAGGCCCTAGGGCGAATAGCCTAATACCTACCTATGAACCTATGAAAGTGCTTATCTCTTTGTTATTTTGGTTTAATAAAAATTGTTTTTACCATTCCCAAAGTGTTTTGTGGCCATTTACCATTTAAGGATTTATTTGAGTTGCTGAAGTGTGTGGTCCCAGGAGTGCTGACTTTGTTTTCCTACAAATATAGTCCTGTTAGGTCAGCTTCCAATTCAAATCTCAGCAAGTTATGATACAGCAAGTTATATTACACAAAGGAGCTACCCCAATAAATACCAAGCTATTTAATGATCCATTTCAATAATAGCATAGGGGTGCAATAAATACCAAGATATCTGTAGGATCCTTTACAATAGCAGTATAGGGGTGCAACAAATACCAACATATCTATAGGATCCTTTAAAGTAATATTATAAGGGTATAATAAATACCAAGATATCTGTAGGATCCTTTTCAGTAATGGTATAAATGGTATAGGGGTGCAATAAATACCAAGGTATCTGTAAGATCCCATTCAATAATAGTATAGGGATGCAATATATACCAAGATAACTGTAGGATCCTTTACAATAATAATATAGGGGTGCAATAAATACCAAGATATCTGTAGGATCATTATAAAAAATAGTATAGGGGTGTAATAAATACCAAGATCAACCGCTGACACTTCTAGCCTCCCTATCCCTATGACTAGCACACTTCCTACCTTCATACTACAAGCCATCTCTACTAATTTTATTTTTAAACTCCTAAGTAAACTTAAGCCTTGTACCCCTTCAGCGGACCAGATTCCAGTTGAATATCTGCAAAAAGCAGCTAAAGCAGTATCTTATCCTATTTCCATCCTGATAAATAGAACTATTAAGGAAGGATCCATCCCTGCCATCTGGAAAATCTCACACATCATCCCCTACACAAAGGTGGGAATTCCAAAGACTATTCAAACTATCGGCCCATAGCCCCTCTATCCCCCTTAGCAAAAATAATGGAAAAATGCATCCATCATCAGCTAATAGGCCATCTCACTCAACATAACATACTAGCTAAAACCCAACATGGCTTTAGGCCATGCCATAGTACCACTACTATCCTTCTATCCTTTACTGATACCATTAATAAATGCCGCAATAACAATATACGCTCTTCAGCTATATTTATTGATCTTTCTAAGGCTTTTGATATGGTAAATCACACCTTACTTATATATCTACTCAAATCACTTTCCCTAGATTCTCTATCATTGAAATGGTTCACTTCCTACCTGAGCAACAGACAACAGGCTGTGCTTTGGGAGAATAATCTATCATCTCACCTGCCAGTTACACTGGGTGTACCCCAGGGCTCCATTCTAGGTCCCCACTTATTCTCAATTTTTATTAATGATCTCCACTTAGCTATTCCCAATGCAACTTGTATACAATATGCAGATGATTCTACTTTAATCTGTACAGATAAATCTGCAGCTGAACTTCAATCCCAAACCCAGAAGGTTTTTAACATAGTTGAGACATGGTTCATGAAATGCTGAAGCCGAAAAAAAAAGCTCCTCCTCTTTACTCCCACTCGCAGGTCAACACCTATAGACTTCTCAGTCATCTCTAATAATGGCACCCTCATATCACCCGACTCTACCACCAAACTCCTAGGGATCACAATAGATAACAACCTTAACTTTGATACCCATATAAATAACATTATAAAATCAGTTAACAGAAAAATGAGCTCCCTGTACAGAATCAAACCCTTCCTAACACCAACAGCAAGAACTACCATTGCCCACCCCTATCTAATCTCCTGTCTTACACCAGCTAGATTTGGGAGCTGTTTGGTGGATCCTTCTTTGCTTATAAAGTCACCGATACAATTCATGGAATTGGAAATTTACCCATGGATTGACACCCATGTCTCTAATGAATAGAGATGGTCTACAAATGCTTGACCACCCATGCCCAAGCCTCCTTATGCCCCATAAAATAATCTAAGAGTATCAGCCTGCCACATACATTTGGAAAGCAAGGCTAGGCTTAGCACCCCCCCTGCTCCCTGGGGTTGTTAGCCAAGTCATTACCTATGAACCTATTACACAAGTGACAGCCTACCTTTAATAACACTTATCTATGAGATGTATGTTTATATGTGTTTAATTTTGGACTGTAATCCAGTGGTGTAACTTACTATAGATGTGATGCTGCTTGGTGGGACAGAGGTCATTTTGTGACCTTATCTTTAAAAATGTTTGTACTTCCCTTATAAATACCTCTGTGTTTAGGGACTAATCAAATGCACGTAACATTCATTGATTGACCTAAATAAAACCCACTGCAATCCTCCACCAACGGCTAAAGTTGTTTCCTGTGCCTCTGACTTATGTTCCCCCTTAAGTAGTTATATTAATAAGGCCATCACTATTCCCACCAAATATGAGGAGTTTAAAGATAAACCCCTGTGATGGAATGCAGGTATAAAGAAATTGTAGAACAACAGTAGGGAATTACATTATCCTTATAAAGAGGTCTCATTCAACCTATCTGAAGAGCACACTTAGGAAACATAGTAAAGAGTTTAAGGGAACCATTAGGAAGCCATTATGGCTATCTAAGTTGGCAGATGACTGCAAGCTAGGAGTAGTCATTGAATGCCCAAATGACTTAACTGTCCTGCAGGAAGGTTTGTCTCAAATAAATAATTGTGTCAAAATCAAGGTCTAAAACTAAATGCCAAAAAATGCATTACTGTATCCTTTGGAACGGCATCTACCCCAGGGAATTACCACATTGACAACGCATCTCTAAGAGTTGCCCCAGTAGTTCAAGACTTGGGAACTTATATGACCAGTGATCTAACTTTTGGCCAGCATGTATCTATTGTTGTAAAAATGTCCTTCGATGTTGCACAACTTATAAACAAAGGGACAGCATCAGATCCAGGGCTCTCATTATCCTGCTTTACTCGGCCCTCATCAGGTCAGCCTTTAAATATTACGCCCCCTTTGGCAGGCATACTTCTTTCCAGACATATGCCACAACTGCAATGCCCACAGAGATACATTACTAAAAGGATAAAAGGCCTAAACAACATGTCCTACCTGGACTGACTCAGAGCCCTGTCACTATTCTTGGTATCTTACACGCTGCTAACATGTGACCTATGTCCGGCATGCAAGGCATCCTCTGACCCATTACTGATGTACATACTACATATTAGAAGTCAAATGGCATCAGAAATCCATGGTCTACTGATCTAAACCTCTTTTGCAAAATCAACAGAATAGTTCGGAGGGACAGGTATACCTTGCAGAGTATACCTCTGCTGCGGAACAGACTTCCATCCACATAAAGCAAGTTCATCCCTGGCCGTATTCAAGCACAATTCCCCTGCACTACTAATGGACAGTCGCAGGTGCTAAATGCTTTATCCCATGCATGGGTCCCCTCAAAGTATCTATGATATGATCCAAGTTATTCTTATTAGGGTTACTGTATAATTATTGACTACAGGTAAATCCAGTCTATTACTAAATGGGACATGTTTTATCAAGCACAAAATGGGGACTTGGCTAGGCTTACAATGGCCTGCAAGGGCAGCTAGCCTAGTACTTACCTATGAGCCTATAAATCTATGAAGCTCAAAGCTGGGTATGAACTTAAAATAACATCTAAGAACAAAAATAACTACAAATCGTACTTTAAAAATCTCTGGAAGTTAAGAAGTAAATACCCAACGATGTTCAAAGTCAGCCCGCAAAAATACTGCTCACTTTGACCCGACGGAAAGTTTCACTCCATCCACAGTTATGGTAAGCTAATTTATTATTATTATTATTATTATTATTATTATTATTATTATTATTATTATTATTAATAAATCATTATAATAATTAGAGTCATAATTAGTAGTACCCGTATTAATTATTAGTATTAATCAATTACTTAACTTACTGTGGTAAAAGTTCCATCTAAGAACACCTCATCCAGGGTCTTGATAACAGTCAAGTCAAGTCATGTAAAACGTTATTGCCATTCAGACCATGCAGCAACACTTCACAGCTAAACGAAATTACGTTTCTCTTAGCTCAAGTGCAAAACAAAACATAAACACAGGAACAATTACATCATCATCAACAACAGCCGAGTCCAAGCCATCAGAAGGCACTAAGATGCAATAACCATGTTCATAACCCATCACAGTGGCGAACTGCAGTGACCGCAGTAGCCTATACCATTCACACTATCAGTAGCTTTCCACAACTCAGCAATGCCCCAAGTACTAGGTTGTTCACTCTGACCCAACAGAACCAGCCACCTCCATACATGCATCAAAAACCTCCCATCCACACCATCCTCACCGCTGTAAGCTTTCATCCTCTAACACCGGCAATGTTCTAATTTCCAGACCAGTCCTCTCTGACCCACCATAACTTGGAAATATACAGTCATCTGCACACAGCCCAACCACCCCTCCTTGAATACTAATACACCAGGTGACCTGAATATAACTACCAGTTATGGTCTAGCTGGAATCCTGCTTAGCTTTTTTAACCTAAGCATCTCCACTAATTACATTCCCAAAGTTTAGAAATCATTCAGTAAAGTATAGTTATATAAGTGTGGCCCAACAATGGACTCCAGTAACTACAGACCCATTAGTCATAAGGGTGGCCCGACCATGGAGCCTAATAACTACAGATCCATTAGTAATAAGGGTGGCCTGACCAGGGACCCTAGTAACTAAAGACCTATTAGACATAAGGATGGCTCAACCATGGACCCTGGTAACTACAGACCCATTAGTCATAAGGATAGCCCAACCATGGACCCTGGTAACTACAAACCCATTAATCATAAGGGTGGCCCAATCATGGACCCTAGTAACTACAGACCCATTTGTCATAAGAGTTGCCCAACCATGCACCTTAGTAACTACATGCCCATTAGTCATAAGGGTGGCCTGACCATGGACCCTAGCAACTACAGACTCATTAGTCATAAGGATGGCCCGACCATGGACCCTAGTAACTACAGGCCCATTAGTCATAAGAGTGGCCCAACCATGAACCCTGGTAACTACAGACCCATTAGTCATAAGAGTAGCCCAACAATGAACCCTAGTACCTACAAGCCCATTAGTCATAAGAGTGGCCTGACCATGGACCCTAGAAACAGCAGACCCATTTGTCATAAGGGTGGCCCAACCATGGACCCTAGTAACTAGAGAGCCATTAATCATAAGAGTGGCCCAAACATGGACCCTGGTAATTACAGACTGATTAGTCATAAGGGTGGCCCAACCATGGACCCTAGTAACTACAGACCCTTTAGTCATAAGGGTGACCCGACCATGGACCCAAGTAACTAGAGGCCCATTAGACATAAGGGTGGCCCAACTATGGATCCTGGTAATTGCAGGCCCGTTAGTCATAATGGTAGCCTGACCATGGACCCTAGTAACTACAGATCCATGAGTCATAATAGTGTCCCGACCAATGACCCTAGTCACTATAGACCCATTAATTATAAGGGTGGCCTGACCGTGGACCCTAGTAACTACAGCCCTATTAGTCATAAAGGGTGACCATGGACCCTAGTAACTACAGGTCTCACTAGCCTAATGACTAACACCATGAAGAATATTATCTCAGACCTCATTAATATGGAGATTGACTCTCTCTTAACCCCGGGCCCTCATCAGGTCAGCTTTGTTTAAAAAAGGTCCTATCTCTTAAGCTCATCAATTCTTTGAAAAAGTAAACAAACCAGTGAATAGTGGTGATATAGTACATACTGCATGTCTGGACGTGACCAAGACCATTGACACTATTCTTCATGTAGGCATTACTAACATACTTGTAAATCTGAATATAAATCCTTATGTTATGCAGTTAAAACTAACTAATTTCCTGATAGAACCCATTTGGTTAGAGTTGCAGGTGCTACATCTGAAAATGAAAAGTTACCCATAGTGTACCACAGGGTTTAGTGTTAGCACCTATTCTATTTGACATCTATTTCTCTGAGCTTCAGACTAAGACTTCCAACTTATGGTTATCTAAGTTTGCAGATAAGTGTAAACTGGGGTGTTAATATTTGATCTTCAACTGACTCACAACTGCTTTAACATGGGCTAGACCATTTAACAATTGGTACAAGGCAATGGTCTCAAATGTGAAAACATATACTACACTTTATGTTGGTAAAAAAAAAAAAATCTTTTAACATACCCCCTCCAAGTTTTGTGGACAATTATTTAATTATTACATCAATTTATTAATTAGTGATGTATAAAAAGTAGGGATACAACTGATTGTTTCCATCTGATGAAGTTGCATTGTCGACGAAAACGTTTTAGTAATTTTGTGGCATTATAACAATAAACGTGCTTGTGGAGTTCGTTGTCTGGAGGTGTTCTTTTACTGTGGTTTGTCCTTATCGAGTGGTTGGCTCTTCAGGGCAGCAGTTCCTGGCTTGCTTGTTGTTTTTTTCGTGGAATACCCCCTCCAATAAGATACTTTTGTAAGGGATCTAAGTACTCTTTTTGATAATTCCTTGCTGTTTGACCATCATGTCTCAGCACTAGTTTGGAAAGCATTCCCACCTATCTACATGAACTGGAATCACTAGGTATTAAACTCAGTACCATTTTCCTAGTTACCTAAATTATCCAACTACAAACTGAGAATCTACACCACCATTAGTGTAGAAGCAGAGAAATTTCAGGACTTTGTCAATACAAATGCTCTGGAACAATTAGTCCGAGTACCCACAAGGGGGGACAACATCTTGAATCTTGTCCTGACTAATATGGGGATATCTTGCACCTTCCCTTGCGGATTCACTTCAGAAGCTCAAAATACTGAAATCTCGAATTTCAGTATCTCGAGCCCAAGAAGTTGAATCCGCAAAACAACGAAAACTAAAAACCGCGAAATTCAAAACCTCGAATACCGGAGATTTTGAATTTTGCGGTTTTACTACATATACACACACACACCATCCACCACACAAACGCATAATCACTCTACTACATGAAAGCAGGGGGACAAGAACCCCTGCACACCCCCCTACTTAAATATTCTCACACCGAAGTCGCACTACATACAAACACACAAAAAACACCACCACGCAAGCTACTTTGTCTTTGCACACGCACATCACAGCAACAAAACACATTGACACACACCACAGCCCCTACCCAAACCCCTTAACACACACACACACTTACCTGAATACATGACCATAGTGGAACTTTAGAAGCGCAAAATTCAAAACCTCCGGTATTCGAGGTTTTGAATTTTGCGCTTCTAAACTTTTGCTATTATGGGGATTCGGCTTCTTGGGCTCGAGATACTGAAATTCGAGATTTCAGTATTTCAAGCTTCTGAAGTGAGTCCTCCCTTGCATATCTTCATCACAAGTTAGATCTCAGCATGAAGCTGTCTCCTTCAAAATAAAATTGAAACTAGAAATCCATTTCCATCCAAAGTACCTTTAGAAATTTTTTGAAGACAATCTATCTACTCCTAAGTGATACATTGGCAAAGTTCAAATCCTCACCTAATCTGTTAACTCTGTTGAATGTGTGGAAAAGTACACCACCACACTATACCATCAGGTAAACAGCTACACAGATGCAGTTGTACACTGCAGAAGAAAGTGTAGGACAAAGCCCAAAAACAATCCTCATGCTGAAACCATAAACTCAACAAGCTTTGCAATAAAAGAAAGAGTATTTTGGCTGAAAGTAAGGAGAGTAATTTCGAGAATGAGACAGCCCCTGGCTTTAAAAAATTAATAAATAAATAAGCCACTCAGGAGCTGAAAAAAATCTACCAAAACCAAGTGTGAGGCAAAAATAGCTATCCAACTCAAAGACGATCATGAGGCATTTTTTGTTATTTTTATAACATTAAAAGCACAGTGCAGCAATGTGCTGAGGTGATCATGAAAATGGCTGGCGATATAGCAAACGCACTGGCTGATCAATTCAGCTCAAACTTTGCTTCTTGTCCCCTCCATTTATCCCACAAGATATATCTGAAACTGACTTGTCTCCTGTTATCACACACCCAAGACCAAATCCTAAAAGTGCTATCAAAAGCTAAGACTCCTATGTTGATGGGTCCCGATAATATCCATGAATGCATCTTAAATAGTATGAAGCATGACTCCATAATCTCCCTACCAATATTGTTCCATCTCAGCCTCCATACAGTGAATGAGGAACATCTACAGTTTTTCCCTGCATAAAGGAGGACCTTCCACAGACTCAGGCATTTACAGACTTTTAAGTCTAATCAGCCTCGTATGCAAAGCCATGAAAATACTTATTATAGAGCTAACAATAAAGAAAAAGGTCACCTCCAAACACCGCACCTGAATCAGTTTGGATTAGTCAAGGATTGGTCATGTTTTCTCAGCCTGGGAGACATTTTTGAAAAGATCACCAAAGTAATGGGTTTTATATTAGATCAGCGAACACTTAAACAAGAGAACGCTGATTGATCGACCTTATGTAAGCGAAAGCTTACAATCTCGAACTGTCAGATCAGCGATTTTTTTCCTAGGGAAAACAATTGCTGATCCAAAATACATACACACAACACAAGCACACAAAACAAACAGAAATCCACACACATACACCTAAAATCTGACACCTAACCCTACACTAAACTGTGCACACACCACTAATTATCCACTTACCTTAACCCAATCCCTAACCCTAAGGTCCATCACCATCGCACACTCACCTCACCCGCTCCCTAACCCTAACTCACCTAAACCCACCCTAACCCTCACTTCCACACAGTCACACACATACCTAACCCGCGCCCTAACCCTAACTCACCTAACCCACCTTAACACTCACATCCACACAATTGCACACTTACCTGAATCCGACCCGTAACTTTCCACCACAGCACTGAAAATACCGAAGCAACAGAAATGGACAACCGAATTCTTTCCCTAGGAAAAAATTTGGATTTCTGTTGTTTCGATATTTTGACCATTCACTTAAATAAGGTCGATCAATCAGTGTTCGCTTGTTTAAGCATTCGCTGATCTAATATAGACCCAAAGTAATGGATAAAGGTAAAGTGGTACACACCACATTCCTTGACATAGCCAAGGCTTCTGACATAATCGCCCACTCAAGTATAGTAGAACAACTAAATAAACTACAAATAAATGCCTACATCACCTGCTATTGCCAAATGGCTCATAGGTATTTCACAGGAAATCAAAATAGGAGAAACTACCTCCACAACGAGATCATTAACCAGTGGAGTCCCCCAGGGTCCTGTGCTGGGACCTCTCCTGTTTGGCATCTACTTCCCTGAAGTAAAAGCCAGTACTAAAGGGCTTGCCCTAAGTTTGCAGATGATTGCAAGCTAGGAGCAGTCATTGAATGCCCAAATGACTAAGCTATCCTGCAGGAAAACTTTTTTCTAAACAAATAACTGATGCCAAAATCAGGGACTGTAGCTAAATGCCAAAAATGCATTATCATATCCTTTGTGAAGCCATCTATCTGAGGGAACTACCACAGTGACAATACATCCCTAACAGTTGACCCAACTGTTTCGGATTTAGGAACTTACATGGACAGTAACTTAACTTTGACTGCACAGCTTATGAACAAAGGGATTGTGTCTAGACATAAGGATGTCACTGTCCCCCTTAATTCAGTCCTCATTCTCTCCTGTCTCTCTGATGAATCTGGGCATCTTGGGGCAATGTAGCAATTGCCTCATGTACACAGACAACCCTCTCCTCCTACCACTCAACACTACAACCTGTGAGAGCTGCACTTACCTAGCCAAACTGGAAGTAAAGCTCTCTCCATCTAAGACTGAACTTGACAGTCAAGAGTTGAAGGTAAACACTTGCATCACACTACACTCATCACATAGTCCCACTAAACCTACATCACCAAAATCCACACATAGAAACACAAAAACATTCACTGAGGCTCTCAATAATAATCTGCTCAAGCAACAGAGACCTCCAAAGCATAAATGCAATCAACCTCCACCCCCCAACACAACCCAAATGACACATAGCCCACAGACTCAGTGTGCCACTCAACCACAGCCCATAAGGCAAAACAACGTACCCAACACACTAGTCATAGGTGACTCTATAGTCAGGCACACTGATGTCCCACTCACCAGGCTAAACAAGGAGAAGGGTTACTGTCAGCTGCCTGTCGAGTGCCAGGATCCACCACATAACCCATGCACTCAGGTCACTCCACAACAAGTACAAATATGACTCTGTCATTGTCCATGTTGGGTGTAAATGACCTGAGACATACCTCCCTGGACTACATGAAAAGAGACATGGAAGAGCTCTCAGATCATGTGGCCCAGGTAGGTATGACCCTAGCCCTGAGCAGTATCCTGTCTTTTCCCAGAATGATATCGCAGTACAAGGACAAAATGGTTGACTCCAACAATTGGCTAAGCTTCTGGTGTCATTCTAAGGGGATCCAGTATCTGTCTGCCTGGGATGGCATGGTCAACAGACCGCAACGCTTTGCCAGAGATGGTCTGCACCTGTCACCCCTGGGATTCCCAATACTGGCTAAGGCTCTTGCCACCCCTATAGTGCCTTTTTTAGGCAAGGTTCCAATGATAAATTCACCACTGTAACAGGAACAGGCAAGCACAAAACTGAGGGTAATGCTACTCAATGCTAGAAGTCTAAATCTCAAAATGCACTCCGTCGAGGCACTCCTTAAAATAGAGAACATTGACATCTGTGCAGTGACTGAGACCTGGTTCAAGGCTCCAGAGTGCACCCCTGCATTACCAGGCTATAACTCATACCACATTTTCCGGCTACCTAACCTGGACCAGAACACCAAAGGTGGGGGTGTGTCCATATTCATTAAGGATATCCACACCTCCAGGCTAGTTGCTCAGCATAATGCATCCAAGGTTATCCAAGTGTAACTAACTCTGAGCATAACTGAAATCCAGATTATAGCTTGCTACAGATCCTCCACCATGCCCCAGGATTCCCACTCCTCTTTTTTGATATACTGGAAAATATTAAGGTTCAACCAAACACACTAATAATGGGTGATTTCAACTACCCCACCATTAACTGGGAAAACTGCTCATTTACCAACTCCTTTGCTCAACACTTTCTGGAATTCATAAATTCCATTGCCCTGGATCAGCTTATCCATACCACCACCAGGGACAACAATATCCTAGACCTATTCATTACCAACATGAGTGACCGGTGTTCCACACCTGAAGTCAACTCCTCATTGGTCAGATCCGACCATAAGCTAATCACCCTAGATATCCACATCCCACCCCACCCCCCCATTAAGGAAACCATGGTAAAAAATGTCTCCAAAGCCAGCTTCATGCTTCTTAAGACAGAAGTGGCAAACTTCATGACACCCATGCAGATGGACAATACAGTTATGACTGCTGAATCCTACACAAATGCACGCTACACTTACACAAGTGCATGGATCATGCTATCCCAAACAGAGCCAAGATGCTATTTTCCAAAAAAAGGAAGCAAATCTGGTGGTCCCCTGCCATCAACAAACTCTACAACAGAAGGAAGAAACTGTTGCAAAAGAGCGTAAAATCCCATGAGTGGAGGAGCTCCCTGGTCAGCCTCAGTAAGAAGCTAAGCTCCCTTATAAGATCCACCAAAACTACCTACAAAAACAAAATCACCACTGATTCTAAGGACAACCACAAAGCATTCTATGCTATGTCTGGAATCTCAATGGCAACACCCAGAACTGCTCTGAGTTACAGCACAACAGCACAAAACTTATAGAACCAACTGATATTTCCAACATCCTGGCAGAGAGGGTCAGTGCTAAATTTACCCCCCTCTCACCCCCTAAATGGCCCATATCTATAGAGGAAGAATACAGAGTCCCTGTAATCACACCTACACAGGTAAAAGCTGCACTGTCTAAAGCGAAAAACACAGCATCCGTGGGACCAGACAACATCCCAAGCTGCATTTTACAGGAACTTCAGAACAAACCGGCTCCCCACCAATGCATCACGTTCAATCATAGCCTCACATCAGGCTTTGTACCCACTAAATGGTGCACAGCAACAGTTAAACCACTCCACAAAGGGGGAGCCACCACTGATCCCAGGAAATATCACCCTATTAGCCTGATGAGCCTGGTCTGTAAGGTCATGGAATGTATCATCATGGAACTCATAAACAAAGACATTGGTAACTTCCAAACTCTGGACCACCCCAAGTTCATGTTTGTGAAAGGCATATCATGCCTCCTGAACCTGATTGACTTCTTTGAGGCAGTCACCAAAGCTGTAGACGAGGGTAAGGTGGTTCACACAGCCTATCTTGACCTTGCCAAGGGTTTCGACACCATCAACCATTCTGGAATTATAGATAAAGTTACTAAACTAGGTATAAATCCTTACATCACAAGATGGGTTGCCAACTGGCTCACTGACAGAACCCACACTATAAAAGTTGCAGACTCCAAATC
This sequence comes from Protopterus annectens, assembly GCF_019279795.1. NCBI lineage: Eukaryota > Metazoa > Chordata > Ceratodontiformes > Protopteridae > Protopterus > Protopterus annectens. The sequence continues at coordinate 29,620,741 of NC_056745.1, forward strand.
TGACTTCAAACCAGTGACAAGTGGAGTACCACAGGGTTCAGTCCTTCCTGGGGCCTCTCCTGTTTGGTATCTACTTCTATGAAGTACAGGCTAACACAGAAGGCCTCTGGCTAACAAAGTTCACAGATGACTGCAAACTAGGAGCCATAGTCAAGTCCCCAAATGATGTGGACATCCAACAGAAGGGCCTCACTGAGACAGATGCCTGGTGTCAGAGCCATGGCCTCAAGCTCAACGCCAAAAAGTGCAATGTCATCCCCTTTTGTAAAAACTCTGGGCCCATGAACTACCACATAGGCAGCAATCTACTTAACACCAAATGTGTGATAAGAGACCTTGGGACCCAGGTGGATAGTAGTCTCTCTTTTGATAATCACATCACCACAGTAGTCAGGAAGTCCTTCTACATGGCACAGCTCTTCACAAAAGGGTTCTCATCCAGAAAAAAAAGAGGTCATTGTTCCCTTCTACTCGACACTCGTTAGACCCATTATAGAGTACAATGCCCCTTTTGGAATGTAGCTCACAAGACATCTGCAGCAGCTGGAAAGGCCACAGAAGTACCACACAAAGAGGATCACTGGCCTCAAACAGATGCCCTACACTGACTGTCTGAAAAAACTCCATCTTTACTCAGTAGCATATCGCCAACTCCGAGGTGATCTCTGCCTAACATATAAAGCTATGTCAAACCCAGAGCTGTTGAACATGCTGCACCTAAAGGAATCCCAATCCCTCTGAGCTACATGATCTAGGAACCTAAACCTTGTCACCACAATAAACAGGACATGCTGGAGAGATAGATTCCTGTCCCAGAGACTTCCCATACTCTGGAACAAGCTACCCATCTATGTCAAGCAAAGTTCCTCATTAGCACTCTTCAAGAAAAATCTTGATGAGTGGATGGGAAATAGGAACTACACCCCGGGGATCACTTCTGTGGCTCTGCTCAACAGGGGCACAGGAAAATAACTTTCTTGGGTGGCGTAAGCCAAGGAACCTTGTTGTCAAGGCCTACTTAGGCCCTTGGGCCAATAGCATAGTACCTACCTATGAACCTATTAGACCAGGCTTTGAGTCAGTCCATAAAGGACATATTGTTTAGGCACTGCATCCTTTTAGTAAGGTGTCTCTGTGGGTGTTCCAGTTGTTGCATGTTTCTGGATAGACACTGACCATAGCAACGTGCACACTTTTCAGTCCTAGTTAATGTCTGTAACACTTTCCAGTCTACACTGCTGTATCCTTTTCTATTCACTCCTACCTAGGAATTTTGACACTTCCTTGAGAAATAACAAATAAGTAAATGTCATAAGCTTTGTATTTTATACCATACTTATTTTTAAGCAATCTGCAGATGACCTATCAACTGTTTCAGCAGACCTTGTTGCAATTCTATTAACTTTTTTTCCTCAATGAATATTATGATTATTCCAAAGTGCTCATAATTCTCCCACTCAAAGCTGTGTTCACTTTTAAATTTTGATTTGTCACTATTTGTAAGTCAGACACAATGGTCAATTCAGTTGTCAAGTTGTAACCACACACATCTGCAGCAGTAAAAACACACTGTTGGCATCAGCTGGCAAACACACAAGCATCAGGTAGGTGTCCCTATGGCTGTGTTTTGGGATAGGAGTGAATAGAAAAGTATGTAGCAGTGTAGACTGGAAAGTAGTAGTAACAGTGACTTGGACAGAAAAGTGTGGACTTTGTTAGGGGCAGTGATAGTATACATTATATTGTGCTTAGAGAGAAATACATTCAGCAACATCAGAAAATGCGCAAAGGAAATTTCACTGACTGTTTATATTAAAGCAATAGTAAGGAGCAGAAGGTAACATCAGTGGCCTGTCTGACCGGTAACAAAATTGGGATTATTATTTAACGACCATAAAATTATGATTTGGTGGATGATAAGACTAGGGTTACCATAATTCTTTGTATGTGAAAGAGGACGATACAAGATTATTTCATCCTCTTAGGTTGAAGAGCAGCACAAAAAAAAAAAATACTAAAGACTTTTTTTTTGCTCTTCAACCTAAGAGGATGAAATAATGGTAGCAGTGCACGAGGATGAAATAATGGTAGCAGTGCACGAGGATGAAATAATGGTAGCAGTGCACGAGGATGAAATAATGGTAGCAGTGCATGAGGATGAAATAATGGTAGCAGTGCATGAGGATGAAATAATGGTAGCAGTGCACGAGGATGAAATAATGGTAGCAGTGCATGAGGATGAAATAATGGTAGCAGTGCACGAGGATGAAATAATGGTAGCAGTGCACGAGGATGAAATAATGGTAGCAGTGCACGAGGATGAAATAATGGTAGCAGTGCACGAGGATGAAATAATGGTAGCAGTGCACGAGGATGAAATAATGGTAGTAGTGCATATTTTTTCGTTCTCTTTCTACTCTAAGTTGAAGAGCCAAAAAAAAGTCTGTGTTTGGAGGGTTTTGGATTGGCCAGTATGCCGGTAAACGAGCCAATCAAAACCTCGATCAGCGGACCCTCTGACCTTCTTCTGTTCAATGCGGAAAGTCAAGTAGTTCCGCATTGAACAGAGCTCCATTTTTTGATTGGCTTGTATACCGGTATATGAGCCAATCAAAAAAAAAAAAACAATGCAGAGAAAAAATTCCGAAATAGGGACATCTGCTTTTTGAAAATTCTGTGATTTGACATACGAACACTTTGGAATAGCCAGTATGAATTGTAATAAACAAAGCAGAGCACAGTGTCTGGAATACTTAAGCCTCTCACATGTTAAGGATTGATACAAGCATTCTGTCACATTATTTACTGTGAAAGTTCTATTCAGATGACAGGGATATGAAGAGGCATGAGGGGGCACTATTACCGCACACCACACAGACAGTTCTGTCTGATGTCTGTTGTCATGCAGAGGTGATTAACTAAAGCTTGCAGGGCAGCAAATGTGAAACTGTAGCTTACTGAGGGATGGAAAAGGGGAGGAGTAACTTGAGAAAAAACAAAGCACACAAAAGCAGTATGTCCCAAAAAACATCTGTTATCCTAGCAATGAGTTGCTATTTCTGGATGCTTTTTTCATAGAATGTGTAACACACCAGTAGGAAAAACATTTGTAAGAGTCATTGCAGGACAGTAAGTGATATTATTGTAGAGGCCTCTGAAAATTAGCACAGCTTCTCTGTTCTTCCATACTAAGTGACAGGAACTGAGATGTGACAGTCCAGCCATGGGCATTATAATCTCGACAACTATGCCATCACAGTGAACTATGGGACTGACATGTGACAGTCCAGCCATGAGCGTTATAATCTCAACAACTGTGCTATCACAGTGAACTATGAGAAGGATTTAGCTTTAGAAAAAAGCAAGATCTGAGCAGGATGTCTGCCCCCAACAGGACATTGAGGGCTACAAACACAGGAAAATTAGTAATGGCTACTACTTTCTAATGACTACAAGTTAGCGATGTGTAGAACTTCAGGAAAAGATAAAAAATAGCTTTTTTTTTTTTTACTTTTTCCACATAGCAGTCCTTATCTAGGCTTCATTCACATGTGGAGTTTGAGACATGTCAGACATGCAACGGTCAGCATTCAGTTAGCGGAGTTTCTCCAATTTGTGATGAGGGTCTCAGAATACAGTGAAACAGGGGTCCATCTTACAGCAAGAATGTGAACTCCATAACCAGAGGAGAAGAGGTAAGGACTTAGGTTTTAGTCCTGCACCCAGCTGGATGTAAAGGCTGTGTAATTATGGCATTGATCACTGAGGCCAAGGGACCATGGTGACCGTCACATCAGGTAACCACATTATTTGTAATGTATAGGTCTGAAAATATTTTATAGCTTTTTTTCACAATCAGATAGACCAGTCACATTTTTTACTTATGTTCTGAAGACAGGAGTGTTTCATCTGCTTGTTATTTATAGCTTTACATTTTATCATGAAAGAAGACAGAACTACTCACAGTAATCATGGAGTAAGACTGGTAGTTTTTGCACTTAGAACAAGTACATGCTTGGACATTTGAAAAGTTTAAAATGTATTTGTAAAATTGGGTACAGAATTTACAAAACTGGACAGGGAAGCCATACAACATGAATAATTCTGAAACTTATCTTTTATTTTAAAGCACTGGTTAGCCATGTGCAAGGGTAAACTGCAAAGTGTATGTCTATAATTAAGTGAGTAAGCTTGTAGGTTATCTACAATTAAGCTATGAATCTGATCTTAGTGTTGCTTCTTACTGACTATAGCTCAAGTTTTTTTAGAAGTTAATTGTTTTTAGAAATACCAGTGAGCAGCCGGATTTAATTATAGGCTGTCAGTGATCAAATAAACCCAGCAGGTGAACATGAGGTTGTACCATTTTCCATAAGCTGACATATTGCCAAAATGTTTATAAATAATTGCCAGCACACTGTTACATGCAGAGTATTACCCCAACACACGCACACACACACACACACACACACACACACACACACACACACACACACACACACACACACACACACACTATGTGTCTGCAGGTGAAAATGAGAGGTT
>NC_056745.1:29625785-29694857 GCF_019279795.1 Protopterus annectens
TGGATTTGGGGCCATTGTCCTCCAGTTATGTTGGGCTTTGTCCAGAATTCTTGTGCTGCGAGGTCTAGAGAGATGAGACTTCTCTATGCTTATGGGACATGAATTGGGGGTGGGGACCAGCAGCGCACTCTATGCTTGAGAAGACAGTGCTGAAATGACTGGTTACAATCATTAACACTAGCAGAATTCATGAGAAGTAACTCAGAATTTGAAATAAAACAAATCACATAGTACGAATAATAAACCAGTTAAATAGATCTCAGCCTTCTCTGTATAATGTACAGGTTACCAGTTAAGTAGATCTCAGCCTTCTCTGTATAATGTACAGGTTACCAGTTATGTAGATCTCACCCTTCTCTGTATAATGTACAGGTTACCAGTTAAGTAGATCTCAGCCTTCTCTGTGTAATGTACAGGTTACCAGTTAAGTAGATGTCAGCCTTCTCTGTATAATGTACAGGTTACCAGTTAAGTAGATGTCAGCCTTCTCTGTATAATGTACAGGTTACCAGTTAAGTAGATGTCAGCCTTCTCTGTATAATGTACAGGTTACCAGTTAAGTAGATCTCACCCTTCTCTGTATAATGTACAGGTTACCAGTTATGTAGATCTCACCCTTCTCTGTATAATGTACAGGTTACCAGTTATGTAGATCTCACCCTTCTCTGTATAATGTACAGGTTACCAGTTAAGTAGATCTCAGCCTTCTCTGTATAATGTACAGGTTACCAGTTAAGTAGATCTCAGCCTTCTCTGTATAATGTACAGTTTTATTTTATAGAGACTCCTGTTCAATCTTATTATTCTAACTCATGTCGAAATAAGGACTATCTTAAGAGGTGATTATAAATTTGAACCTGGTGTTTGGTCTGTTACACCCACATTATTACCTTTACTGAAACAATAAATTTGTATTCTGATGTCATAGCTCATCACAGACAAATATTGTGTATTTGACACATCTCCTGCGGTACTGAAACTGAAGTCAGTTTCAGACTTGACCACAACACATCCTTCAGTGATTACTCCCACACAAAGTAAAAACTAGCATAACAACAAGTCAAATTTCTCCTATACAGAATAACAATACAAAAGGAAATTGTGACAAATTCAACAATACAGACATGGTGTAATAAACAGATTTGCATAACTATTTCCCAGAATACCACAAGCCTACTTTCACTGATCTGCTGAACTGGAGCTAATATTCCACTTAGAGACACATGTAGGTTGTAGCTAACAGATAATGCAATGCAAATGTTCAAAATCTGACTATAGTGTAAAACTACTAATGTTCTGTAAAATATTTGTGATGTGATGTAATGGATTTTATTAAAATAAATTCTAAATCTAGATCACCATACCCAAATTTCATGCAAGCACTGAGACCAGGACTTAAAATAAAGCACAGGTGAATAAATTTGTAGTTAACTTTCATTTGAGTTGAGCCTAGCATCATAACGTTTTGTTATTGTTTCGATATCTACATATTAATTCCCAGGCAGTAGAAGCAGTGAGAAGCATGATTTATAAATACATTTAACACATATCCTGGATATTAACTGCACTGCATTTGTTCAGTTACTTAAGCACTAAGGATTTGATTTACTTGTTCACTAGATTTCACATTCACTTAATCAAAAATGTTAAACACAGAACTCAAACAGTAAGCTATTTAATTATGTCGCAAATGTTTAAAAAGGAAGAATGAATGAAAGAAAGAAAGAAAAAATGTATAAATGGCTGTGATGAAGATTTCACATTTTCATAATAAATACAATGCTGTTTCAGTAGCCTTAAGAACTGCTGTGACAAAGCCAAATAAATTGCCTGCAAATAAGTGTTAGACATAAGTTTTATTTCACACCAGACTAAGTGCAAAAACATCCTGTAGCTATTGATCTGAATTTCAGCTTTCCATCAAACATTAACTTGAAATCACTGAGCCTTTCATAACTGAAAACAATAATAATAATGTTGGAAAGAATTTTAAGGCAGAAAATCAGCCTTAGGCAGGAATGCTGCTATAGTGAAGTATCTAAAACATGTATTTCCAACTGCAGCTCAGGTTGTGTGTTCATGAAACAAGTTGCAGTTGACAGCCTTGCCTGTTATAGGAGGAGGCACAACTGACAACTACTGTAAACAGTCAGCAGACTGCAACCCAAGTTACTGTAGCAGCATAAATCACAGTGCTACATGGGGCACAGTGATTCAGTCTGTGTCATAAACTATACCTGTAGTAGAAACTATATCAACTGCTGCCAAAACTCTGTACTCTTGTTCTTCTCTGGCCAAATACAGTTACCACATACTGTACCTCCACAAGATGAATTAAAAGATTCCTAGTGCACAGTTCCTTTTGCCCTCTTATATTGTGATTACATACAACCTGAGGGCACAGTTCCTTTTGTGCCCATATATTGTGATTACATACCATCCTAGTGCACAGTTCCTTTTGTGCCCATATATTGTGATTATGACCGTCCTAGTGCACAGTTTTTTTGTGCCCTTTTATTGTGATTATATACCATCCTAGTGCATAGTTCCTTTTGTGCCCGTATATTGTGATTATGTTCCATTCTAGAGCACAGTTCCTTTGGTGCCCTTATATTAGACTATATACTATCCTAGTGCACAGTTCCTTTTATGTCCGTATATTGTGATTATGTATCATCCTAGTGCACAGTTCCTTTTGTGCCCTTATATTGCGACTATATACCATCCTAGTGCATAGTTCCTTTTGTGCCCGTATATTGTGATTATGTACCATCCTAGTGCACAGTTCCTTTTGTGCCCTTATATTGTGACAATATACAATCTTAGTGCATAGTTCCTTTTGTGCCCATATATTGTGATTATGTTCCATTCTAGTGCACAGTTCCTTTTGTGCCCTTATATTGTGACTATATACCATCTTAGTGCATAGTTCCTTTTGTGCCTATATATTGTGATTATGTTCCATCCTAGTGCACAGTTCCTTTTGTGCCCTTATATTGTGATTATATACCATCCTAGTGCACAGTTCCTTTTGCATCCATATATTGTGAATATGACCATCCTGGTGCACAGTCCCTTTTGTGCCCATATATTGTGATTACATACAATCCTAGTGCGAAGTTCCTTTTGTGCCGTATATTGCGATTACGTACCATCCTAGTGCATAGTTCTTTTCGTGCCTATATATTGTGATTATATATTGTCCTAGAGCACAGCTCTTTTTGTGTCTATAGATTGTGATTATATACTGCCCTAGTGCACAGTTCCTTTTGTGCCCATATATTGTGATTACATAGCATCCTAGTGCAAAGTTCCTTTTGTGCCATATATTGTGATTACGTACCGACCTAGTGCACAGTTCTTTTTGTGCCGTATATTGTGATTACGTACCAACCTAGTGCATAGTTCCCTTTGTGCCTATGTATTGTGATTACAGGTTGCCATAACAACTTTCCAGTGCTTATACTCCATTTCCCTCAGCCTGAGTTCAATCAAAATACACTGAAACTCTTGACAGAACACAGAAATATATTTACAAAAACATTTGCAAAGCTCTTTTTATCAAAGCATTAATAAAAGATGCATGAATTACTCCTTAAAATAAGTGTTTTGGCAAAGTGATGCTTTAATGCACAAGGACATACATCTAATGTAGTGACACATGAGAGCACACTTTAGTCCTTGTGATGCTTCAATGCACAAGGACATACATCTAATGTAGTGACACTAATAAGCCAACCTCCCATAAATGAGAACACACTTTCGTCCCGTTAGCTCATTATTCTGAAATAAATGGAGCTATATATGGTCTGAAACACCCAGTGAATAAATGCCTGATATGTTGTCCATTTATATCAGTCACAGGTACTAAATAAGGTTAAAATACAACAGAAACAACAGCAACAAAGAATCCATAGCAGATGTATAAAGAACAGGGAAACCTTGAGACAGTCCAGAAATGCTTGTATAAAAGTATTTGCAAACTTCCCTTTACTGAGGCACCATGGAAGATAGATAAACTAGGTCTATAATAAAGTATTTTCAGCACACTGTGGCTGAAGCAGTTATTTTTTTGAGGTAATTTGCATATTTCCCATGATAACTGCTGTTGATATTTCCATGGCTGCTGTAAACTGGTGCATCAATACTGACTGCAGATTGATCAATGTCAACTTTTTCAGGGCCAGTAGCAAAAAATGTGGGGCCATTGAGGTGAGCTCTATGAATCAACAAAGATGAACTTATTGGTATCATATCAAATTGTATTAATCTATGTTGCTAAAATGGTCATTTTTAGGGGTAACTATGAATGAACTTGCTTAATTCATGCTTTATCAATCAGTGTTCTATATATTCATATCCTTATATGCTGATTCTGTATCCATGACTGTTGTACTGTCATTAAAGTACAACAAAATTCTGTCAAAACCAGCAAGTCTGGAAGGTATAATGACTCTTTCTGCCATAAATAATTTTCTATATGTTATTACACCATCAGATTCCATATGCTTAATTTGTTTTTGGATAATGGTATTATAAAAGTATTATATTTTCTTCTTGCAGTGCATTGTATTTTGCAAAAAAAAAGTATTATAATGCATGCAGCTTAATCTGAGGTCCTTCCTACTGAAAGTGAAAAGGACTTCTGTCTATTAGCTCTGAACAGTCCCACAATCTAGTTCATGTTTTTCATAGTTTGGGATTCTTCAGTATTTTTCATGAGGACAATAACCTTTAATCAAACTGAGCACACCTATGTCTCTGGAGATGGAAAGCTACTGAAAACTGTAGTCAGACATAGATATTGTGGACCTTGTCATCGTCTGGACAAAGGATATCTTTTTGGTAACCATTATTTTGTTTACAAACTCCCAGGAATCAGAAGCAGGTACCTGGAAGCTCTGGTAATTCCCTTCAGATTACTATGGTTTAGTACAATGTATTATTGATTATTTGAAGAATTACTATCAAAACTCCTTATTTAAGTCTGTTGACCTGGCATGAATCGGAGATATGATGATATGAGAATCATGGCTCAGATCAGTGTTTTTCTCAGGTTAATCAGTACATAACCAACTAGGATCCAACTTTATATATATGCCATAGTAAGGCTGACACTAGCAGTTTGTTTTTAAAATTAGGATGATGGAAAATTAGCTGAGTAGCCATTCATGTCTACCAGGCAATAAGTATTTCAGCAGGACTTGTGGACTTTCCCAAAGGATTAAGCAAAAATCTCAAAAGACTGTTGGTAATAGTCAGGTTGAAGTACTGATTAGATGATGAAGCATCGTGATTAGCTTTAGAGTTCTTCCATTTTATAAGTAGATTTGTAAATTTAGTCACCACTGACACAAAGTACTACAAGGACTTTGTCAGCTTCTCCAGGAATGGGTTTGCAGCATTTCAGCATGACTAGAAGCTTCTACATGACAGCTACCTGAGCTTGAGTTCCATCAAAGGATTCGAGTATCTGTTTTTGATTGGTCAGTTTCTACAGAGCCATTGACTGGACTTTCATTGGCTGGCTTCTGTGGGTGTGGAACCTTGAAAGCTTTAAATATCTTGTGGTTTGTTCAGTTTGACATGCTGCTGCAGGGGCAATGGTAGTCCTACTGGGTAAACACTGCAAGTGCCTATTCTATAGCAGGTAAGGCAACCTTTACCAATTTGTTGCAGATCATACATATTTTTCACTGCCTTGTCAATGATGAATTTTACTACTTTCTTATTATATACAATAGAAATCATGGCATTTTTTTAACTTCCTAACTTATTAACTTTCTGACTGTAGCTCATTTGTTTGTATTACTGAAATTAGCCCTGCTGATCTACTGACTAGAGTTATTATTTTAAGTAATATTATACAGGATCATAGGATCACAGGAAATTACTAGGCTATCAACCCGGAGTCATTTTAAGCCTAGCTGTTTTATCCCCAATATAATACCATAGAAATGCTAGCATTACCCAACAATGCATTTAGTGATGACTGCCCATGTCCAAGAGGGTTGTGGGCGTTATCCCTGGTAAGAATTTACAATGTCTCATCCACTCGTCCAAGTTACTCTTGAACAGTGTTATAGAGACACTTTGTTTCACTTGAATTGATAGCCTGCTTCAAGGACACAGCACTGAGACATAAATCTGTCCCTGCTGCATGTCCGATTTAATTCACAGGCCCTATTTTGGTCCCTGGAGTGGGTAGCCCTAGTTTCGTTGAGTGGGTAGCCCTAGTTTTGTTTGATTTACAGATGTGCAGCAAGTTCATTAGACTTGGGTCTTGGGTTGCCCTGTAGGTTAGGCATAAGTCCACCCTAAGAAGTCTATATGATACAGAGTATAGTGACACAGACTTTAATCAGTCTGTGTAAGGCACATGCTGGAGCCCCTTGATCATCTTTGTTAGAAACCTCTGATGTTTCTCCAGTTGCTGCAACTGTTTTGTCCAGTATATGCTGAACAGGGCATTATACTCAATTATGTATGGGCTAAATAAGTGTTGAGTATAGAGAGGTTATAACCTCTTTTTCCCTTGAGGTGATGCCTTTACTAATCAAGTATGCTACATAGAAAGCTTTCCTTACTAGAGTAGACACATGGTGGTTGAAGTTAAGGTCGTAGTCAGCTTGTAATCCCAGGTCCCTTACCACTTCGTGGGTATTTAGGGTACTGGTGATTTGATAGTGTGAAGGGGCATTATTTCTGCCGAAGTGAATGATGATGCATTTCTTTGCATTCAGGTTGAGACCATGATTAATACACCAGTCGTTGGTCTATGTGAGACCCTCCTGGAGTATACAGGCATAATTTGGGGATTCAGTAATTGCACCTAGTTTGCAGTCATCTGCAAACATAGCCAGCCACAACCCCATAGTTTTGACCTAAACTTTTGAGAGGTATATACCAAACAGTAAAACACCCAGCACTGACTCCTGTGGCACTCTGCAAGTAACAGGTCTGCTGGTTGCTGTGGAGTTGTCCACTTTGATAGTGGGTGCCTTGTTTGTGAGCCAGTTGGCAACCCATCTTACAACAAAGGGGTTTACATTTAGTTTGCTAAGTTTATCAGTAATACCTGAATGTGGAATTGTGTCAAAAGCCTTTGCCAAGTTGAAGTATGTGTATTTGCCCTTACCAATGCTCCTGGTCACATTTTCAAAGAAATCCACCAGATTTAACAGGCAGGATCTGCCCTTCATAAAGCTGAATTGGGTAGGATCCAGGGTTTGGAGGTCACCTATCTCTTTATTTATGAGGTCCATAATGATACATTGTATGGCATCACAGATGAGGCTGGTCAGACATATCGGTCTGTAATTCCCCGGGTCTGTTGTTAGGCCACACGTGTAGAGGGTAATAATGGTTGCTGTTCTCCATTTCACAGTAATAAAGCCTGTGGTGAAGCCATGATTGAAAAGGGTACTTAGTGATGATGATAGTTCATGTTTTAGCCTGTTCAAAAGACAGCCTGGGATATTGTCTGGTCCCATAGTGGCTGTATTTTTTGCCTTAGACAAGGCTTTGAGGACCTGCTCTTCAAATATGTATGGTGGGGGGAACTTTGGGGGAAGGTTTATGATAAGTTAGGAGGTGATAAGGGAGTGAAATTTTAGTCAGATCTATCCACTAAAAGGTTTGCTATCTCTGTGGGGTCAGTGTGTGTGAAACCATTGGCCACTAGTTCTGCACATGCTTAGGTCTTACCTTTTAGGCTATGTACATAGCTGCAAAAGGCCTTATGGTCATCCTTGGCTGTACTTGCTATGTTTCTCTCATAGGAGCCCTTGGAAGATTTGACAAGTTGGCTTATTTGCCTATTGTGGCTGAGAAGGGTGCTATTCCATTGTTGGGGCCTTGTCTTTGTTTTTTTGGACAGCAACTTTTTATGTTTACTGTAAAGTTTGTTGCTGCTGGATGTCCACCATGCCATCTTGTTGTTACTTGGGGCTCTGGCTTTGATTCTTTCTCGTACAGCTGAGTCTATACACTTATGAAAGTGATTATACAGGGCTTTAGTGTAAGCTTTGGTTTAGTTACCACTTCCAGCTTGAGGTGGGGCTTGGAATGCATTTATACCTTTACCTTGGAGGATATAGTTTACCTTGGTGAAGTTTTTTAGTCTGATTTCATCCTTTGTGAGTTCTGGTGTTAGTGTCAGCTCAAAGGTGACTGACTTGTGGTCAGTTTTATCTGTTTGACATGTTGGTGAGGACCAGATCTAGAATGTTTGTTCCTCTTGTCGGGGTATGGACAATTTGTTCCAGAGTATTTCAATTAACAAAGTCAAGGAACTTTTGCATTAGGTAGTTAGGGCTAACGTAGGTTTCCCAGTCGATGGTGGGATAACTGAAATTTCCCATAACCAGTGTGTTCAGGAAAATTTGGATTGTCTCCAGTTTGCTAAAGTAGGCTTCATGGGTGTCATGACTCATGAAGAGGGATCTACAACTGGCTATGACTTGAATTGGATGGGGGGTCTTACCCACTGTTACCAACACTTGGAGTAACTACATGGGGTTGTCTAGTCTAACTAGTTGAGAGGTGAATTTATTTCTAATATAGAATGAATCACCGCCTCCTTTGGTTTTCACATGTTCATTTTGCAGTCTAAAGGTGTGGAAGGCATTTTAGCCTTGCAAGGCATGGAAGTTTCTGAGGCCTTGAACCAGGTTTCTGTGACTGGTTGGGAGGGTGGCCTAATGGTTAAGGTGTTTGCCTTACAAACGCAAGGTGCAGGGTTTGAGTCTCACAAGGGATAACTGGCTAGGCTTAAAATGGCTCACAAGGGCAGCTAGCCTAGTACTAATCTATCACCCCATGACTGCACAGACATCTACATCTTCTAGTATTGGAAGTGCTTCCATGGAGTGCAGTTTTTGGTTTAAGCTCCTAGCATTTAACAACATGACCCTTATTTTGTTCTGATTGGTTAATTTCACATTGATAATGTTGTTTTCAAGACCTTAACTAAAAAAAGGCACTATGGGGGAGGCAAGAGCCTTTGCCAGCAGTCGAAACCCTAGAGGTGTGAGGTGCAAACCATCTCTGGCAAAGCAGCAAGGTTTGTTGATCATGGCTTCCCAGGTTGACAGGAACTGGATCCTTTTTGAATAACACCAAAAACTAAGCCAATTATTAAAACTAATCATTTTTTGTTTATACTGTGGCATCATTCTAGGTGAGGTAGTATGCTGCTCAAGGTTGTACCTGCCTGGGACACATACTCAAGAGAGCTCAGCCATGTCTCTCTTCATATAGTCCAGCGAGGTATGTCTCAGGTCAATCACACCAACATGAACTATGACAGAGTCATAATGGCACTTGTTGCTGAGAGATCTGAGTGCATGCATGATCTGACAAATCCTGGCACTGGACAGGCAGCTACCATGACTTTCTCTTTGTCCAACCTGGTGAGTGGGACATCCGAGTGTCTAACTATTGAGCCCCCAATAAAAAGAAAATTAGTTTTTTTGAGTATTACGCCTCATGGGCTTGGTGAGTGAGAAACTGGTGTTGCTGTGTGTCATAGTGCTGTGGGGATTGTGTTAGTTGTAGTAGTCTTATGTTTTGGAGGTCTCTGGTGTTTCAGTAAGTTTTTCAAGAAAACCTCAGTGTATGTAGATTTTTGTGTTTGATAAGTACTATGTATATTACTAGTGGTATGTATATTACTAGTGATATGTATATTACTAGTGGTATGTATATTGCTAGTGGTATGTGTATTACTAGTGGTATATATAGTACTAGTGGTATGTATATTACTAGTGGTATGTGTATTACTAGTGGTATGTATATTACTAGTGGTATGTGTATTACTAGTGGTATGTATATTACTAGTGGTATGTATATTGCTAGTGGTATGTATATTGCTAGTGGTATATATAGTACTAGTGGTATGTATATTACTAGTGGTATGTGTATTACTAGTGGTATGTATATTACTAGTGGTATGTGTATTACTAGTGGTATGTATATTATTAGTGGTATGTGTATTACTAGTGGTATGTGTATTACTAGTGGCATGTATATTACTAGTGGCATGTGTATTACTAGTGGTGTGTATATTACTAGTGGTGTGTGTATTACTAGTGGTATGTATATTACTAGTGGTATGTGTATTACTAGTGGTATGTATATTACTAGTGGTATGTGTATTACTAGTGGTATGTATATTACTAGTGGTATGTGTATTACTAGTGGTATGTATATTACTAGTGGTATGTGTATTACTAGTGGTGTGTATATTACTAGTGGTGTGTATATTACTAGTGGTATGTGTATGAGTAGTGGTACGATGTGCATATGTAGTGGTGGGGGATTTGACAACCTTTTCCGTGTTACTGTTTTGAGTGAGAGAGAGAGCATGGATTCAAGATTTTTGGTAGATACATCTCTCGCATTCTGTACTAGAGTGAGTTATTAGTAGTGGGTTCTCGGTGTACATGAGGCAATTGCTACACTGCCTCAAGAGACCCAGGTCAATAAAGTTGGCAGGAGAAACAAGAGTAGTCCAACTGTCCATAATGCTGTTGTCACTAGGGATGGTTCAGAATTGATCACGGAGGAGCTCATTGGATGGATATTTCTGCCTATGTTTTAGGGCAAAATTGTTGAATTTCACTGTCCAGCTTTGGCGCACAATTGCGCGGCAGTGTGCAGTGCTGCATGACGTGCAAACAAGAAGAAACTGCAGGGCCTAAAAAACAGAAGTTAAAACTTGAAAAAAAAATTTAAAAAGATTCAAAAGGATGGATGAGGATGTTTATTTCAAGCCCTAGACCGGTCTCCCTTTACCGAACAGGTCATAATCAACACAATCCTGTCACTAAAGTGCAGATATGCTCCTTCTAATCCAAGATGGCCTGAAAAACATGTTCTGAACAAAAAAAAAAAAACACTACAAAGAGGCCCAGAGGCAGTAATCCCATATCTGGACTGTGCTACACTACTAGCTACCCTAGTTTCAGCAGGCAACACTAGAGAATGTTTAGCACAGCAGAAAAATAGCAGTGAGATACTCAAAACACATTCAAAACAGCAGGAAATCAGCAAGGAAGCTCTAAAGAATGTTTTAAACAGCTAACAGATCAGTTATTTATACACTACTTGGTGGGAAAACCAGAACAAGCAGACCAGATAGCTTTAAAGCAGTGAAAAATACCAGTAAATACTTAATAAACACCAAAAATAGCAAAAAAGAGCTTTGTAAACAGTGAAAAAAGCAATAAAATTTGATTTAACAGGCACAGTAATGCAGACAATTGCAGTTCAACAGTGTAGTTTAATACACGGTAAATAAATACATTATAAAAGTAAGCAGCAGTCAATAAAAAAGAGCAGTAAATAGTATAAAATACAGCTTTACTGTCACTATATAATGCTGTCACTTTTTTTTATTTTATTTTTGCATCTGTAAATACTGTCACAGTAATGTCACGGTGCCTTGTTGCTGCTGCGTTGTAGTTTATTATTAGCAATACGTAAGCTAATCCTGCACTGCTGCTAATTGTTATTTGTGATCATTTTGCACTGTTGTCAGTTACTGATACGAGTTAGATAAAACAATATCTCTGTTATCGATCTCACTTGTTGATCATTGGTGTTGTTGCAATGCATTGTTACTGATTGCTGTACAATTACAGCATTTAATGCTTCCGCTCTACAGTACTTCACTAGAGAGCATTGGATTATACTGTCTGATATACTTTGCTACTTCAAAAAAAATTGTTTGACCTTTCTTTAATAAGTCCATAGCTGTTCATATCTAGAAATAGGAGATCACCTATTTCCTGCTAAACAAGTTCCATAATGATCCTCTCCATAATGCTGTATACAAAACTGGTGAGACTGATGGGATCTGTAGTTCACAGGGTAAGTCATACTCCTGCACAGGCTACCAGTGAGACTGATGGGATTTGTAGTTTAGAGGGTTAGCCATACTCCTGCACAGGATACCAGTGAGACTGATGTGATTTGTAGTTCACAAGATAAGCCATAATAATTCAGAGTACAGTCAGTTTCTTAGAAGACATTACAGTGATAAGCTCCTTAACTCATCTGACAGTACAATAGCACTGTTTTGGCATCATGTTACTGCCTCTGTGAGGCACATTAGTAATTCATTTAATTTATTTATACATATTTGCCTATGTCTACTTGTTTTACTAGGATAATCTTTCTGATTCAAAGAGAACTTTTTCAGTGGAGTCCCTGGACAGAAGCTCCAAAAGTCAAAATTTTCCGAATTGGTATGTAAAATTGTTTTGACTTTCAACATAATATTTCAACGACATGCTTAAAAGACCAAGTTCATTTCTGGACTGTGATAGAAATCCACACACGCGCACACACACACACACACACACACACACACACACATATATATATATATATATATATATATATATATATATATATATATATATAGCTGCTACAACAACAAAAAAAACACTTTCTTACATTTTTGGAGGGGGACAAGCCCCCTGCACCCACTACCTGCAAATTATATATACTAACTCCAAGATTTCACTACAGTGAGGAAAAGGGTATATTTCCCAATCCTCACTGTACCACAGTCTCCATTTAGAAGCTCCAGACACTATGAGACATGTGCAGCAGGTGCTTCATTGATGTAAACTTCGGGAATGTGACAATTTTTTGATTTCTAATTTTGGTGTTCTTGTCTCACTGCTGGAATTTTTGGTAAAGTAAAATTTTGGTGATCCAAAGTATACCCATATATATATATATATATATATATATATATATATATATATATATAAACAGAGAGAGAGAGAGTTTGAAGGCCGAAATAGAGAAGGATTCCATGTGAATGGCAGTTGAACATGGGTCAGTTAGTCCTGAGAGATAAGTAACCACCGTTCTGTAGGGACAGGCGATGGCCTCCGTCACCCTCAGCCAATCAAAAGGGAGTTAGGTTCAGATCCCCGAATTCTGATAGGTGGAGATGGACACCTCGTGGCACCCAGTGACGTGATGCAAATGATCCCTGAGAAGCTGGTAAGGGGCCCCTGGAAGAGTTTTCTTTGCACTGTAAAAGGCAGGGTGCCCTGGAATGGGTTTGCTCTGAGAGAGGAGCCCACTGCCTGGAAAATGCTACTGTTCTGGTGGCATCAGGTGAGCTCCCACCAGCCCTTGCAAATCTAGGGGAGAGGGTATAAGTCTCACCCCAGGCTGTACCCATATTTGCAGTAGGTCTTCAAGGTGAACAGCCTCTGGCATGTAAGAACAATGTAGGTAAGAGAAGTCGGCAAAACAGATCCATAACTTCAGGATAAGGACTGGCTCTGAGGGCTGGATCACTCAAGCTTGGGTACAAAGCAGGGCTGGATGAATGCTATAGCTGGACAAGGTACTGCACCTCCCTGGGGGCCTGAGGGGTGGCAGTGGCGACTCAGGATGTGAGCTGGGTCCTTCCTGTGGATCACTCTGGCTGTAGCGGGGCACTGGTCCCAACCAGCATTGCACAACATCTGGCAACTAGCAGCTGACATAAAACTGATACAGACCTGGGGAATCTGACTCTTCAGTTAAAACAAAGCATCATGAAGGCCTAATGTGATTTCTGCCCAGTGCTCTGAATGTCAAAATGATGAAATTCAACGAAGCAAGGGTAAATGGAGGGAGTACCTATGACTCTCTTAAGGTAGCCAAATGCCTCATCATCTAATTAGTGACATACTTGAATGGATGAATGAGATTCTCACTGACCCTACCTACTGTCTAGCTAAACCACTCCTAATGGAATGGGTTTGGTCGAACAAGCAGGGAAAGAAGGCCCTGTTGAGCTTGGCACCATGTAGAGATATGAGAGGTATAGAATAAGTGGGAGACCTCAGCCACCAGTGAAAAAACACTACTCTTATAATTTTTTCATTTACCCAGTGAGGTGGGGGGGTCAAGCCCCACTAGGGCTGTCACTTTTGGCTCCAATCACCTGGGCATTCGGGAGCGACTCACTCCTGGGACAGTGTTAGGTGGGGAGTTTGAGTGGGGCAGTACACCTATCGAAGAGTAATGCAGGTCTCCTAAGGTGAGCTCAGGGAGGACAGAAAGTGCTATGGAGCAGAAGGGCAAAAGCTCGTTTGATCTTGATTTTCAGTATAAATACAGACCGTGAAAGCTGGGCCTCACGATCCTTCTGGCTTTTGGGGTTTTAAGCAGGAGGTGTCAGAAAAGTTACCACAGGGATAACTGGCTTATGGCAGCCAAGTGTTCATAGTGACATCGCTATTTGATCCTTCAATGTCAGCTCTTGGTATCATTGTGAAGCAGAAATCACCAAACATTGGATTGTTCACCCACTAATAGGGAACGTGAGCTGGGTTTAGACCGTCGTGAGACAGGTTAGTTTTTATACTACTAATGATGTGTTGTTGCGATAGTAATCCTGCTCAGTATGAGAGGAACCGCAGGTTGAGAAATTTGGTGTATGTGCTTATATGTGTATGTGCATATATATCTTCAGATTGAAATTACCCAGCAAATACAGAAAAAAAACAGACAGAAATTTGCACTTATTTATAAATAAAACTGAACAAATTAACATAATGCATTTGTATTGAAGGTTGTTTTGAAAAGGGAAGTGTTAAATTTTGGGCAACAGATTGGACTTCAGTTTGAGAAACATACCCCTCACCCTCTTAGTGCAAGAAATATGAAGAAAGCTAGAAATAATGGGGTGGAACAAGTACCTGAAAATAGTAACAGATTTTAAATGTTCTCTTACTTAGAAAGTTGCTAGACTAATAGAATTTGTGTTATCATGCATTTCTTGAAGGATATAAAGTTCAGACTCAAATGTATGTCTTTATTTAGTGACTTCAGTCCTCTAGGATTGCCCGGAAAACCACAAACTGTTTGAGGAACAGACCAAATAAGAGGAAAAAAACTGGACTTTCTGCAAAAATCTGGACAGTTGAGGGGCATGTTGAGAGGTAATTGTAATCTAAAAAACTGACACGTCTAAGTAGTGGTTAGATGACTCTTCAGCTCTAGTTGCAATACCTGATGAAGCAGACAAAGTGCTGATACTGTAAAAGAGAGTCACCATCTGACTGCACAATTAACTCACTAAGAAAGCAGAATTTAGAGCAATAGATTTCATAAGACTTAGTCTTGTAAGAGACAAACAAAAGAATAATGTCACACTGAAGAAGGCCATACAATGCTAACAATGGGTCACATGACCTGCTAAATGATGGCCACTTTTCTCAGTGGAGAGCCTTGCAGACTGAACTTTTGTGGACGTGTTACTGCATCATACTATGCTGTCTTCACAGCTAACTGAGCACTGCTGTCTGCACCTGTGCTAGTCAGAGGGAACATTAAATTGTTGCTTTCTGTGTAGCTTCAGAGCTGGGGCAACGGCCTATAAATAGCAGCATAACATGATTCTCTGTTGTTGTGCTTCATGGCCTATGTCTCATGGGACCGCAGCATCAAAAGGCCTGTGAGCAGACTAAAAATATTACCTCTGCCAGCACATACCACGTCATTATCAGAATATCTAAAGGACACTTCACTGTCTGCTTGTTAAAGGAAAAATATACTTTAAAAATTATCAAAACACGGTAGGTTCAGGTTAAGGCACTTTAATCTTGCAGCAAGGAGACAAAAACGTGCTAATACAGAGTTTGTCTAACCAGAAACAGGAAATGCATTCATTTTTATAGGTTATCAAATTAATCCTGTCCTACCATGCTGACGTAACAGATTACCACCTTTTCATCATCATCATCTGCTGACCATCTTTCCCATGATTTTCTGCTGATTTAAACAATTTTTATGTGAAACTTCCTGAGGAAATCAACATGGCCTTGGTTACTTTCAGTTAGATACTTGTTATGTTACATTCAAGATACTATGGCTAAATCAAGCACAATGCTAGCAGTTCGTTTCTCTAATAATCCTCTGTCTACCTTATCTCTAAACTACTGCAGCTGCAGAGGTTCCCATCCTCTGAACAAGGCTGTTTGTCTAGAATCATTACATTTATATTGTTCATTCATATGCTTCTGACCTAGCAGATAAACACCTGCTTCTCAAGTACATTTCCACAAGGCATAAAAAAGAATCTTGCTGTGCTAGCAGTTACTAGGTCAGAGGGTAACTTGCAAGTTTCAGTAAGCATGCTGCAGTTTTAGAAAAGCATATTTTCAATCTCATATGATACTCAATTTGTATAAATCACAGTGCATGAAAAATAGAATGAAAAGCATATTAAAAACACTTGATTATTAATTTAGTATTAAGCATTCACACATTAATACATGTTTTTCTAACACTGCTATACACCTTTTAGATTCCATTCAGCAGGTTGTGAAACAAAAATAAGTAAAGAATTGTATGCAGGTATTACAGACATACAAAGCTACATGCATACCTGTTGTCATAGGAGCATGTAAATACAGTTAGCTGCATGTAAATAAAGTTTAAAGCATGTACTTTTGCCATTTAACTTATAGGATTAGGGCTATGAACTGATGAGTGTTATCACAAAGTCTGGATTCTTCCAACTTTCACTTTGTTTCACCCTGCACAATTCAAGTAACTAGACAAAACTCACATGTTAGTCCTAAACAAATACCTTTGGGTCGTGGAAGGTTAGATGATTAACAAATCAAAAATAATAATTATACTGAACAGTGTAGTAGGAATGGGAGCCATGTAGTCATATATACCTGGATATGCAAGTGCACACACACACACACACACACACACACACACACACACACACACACACACACACACACACACGCATGTGGACATACACACACATGCAACACAAATGCATACATATGCCCACAAAAGGACATGCAAACAGTGACACAGAATTAGAATATTGTTAAACAATATTCATAGGCAAGACATCACCTAACAGTTGAGAATGGGCAGGATAAATTCTCCAGGTAAATTGAGAAATGTGGGAGACTTACCAAAATATTGTGTTACAGGAGAGGAGGGAAAAGTAAGGAATTCAATAAAGTAGACATAAATGCTAACTAAATCATATTTATCCATACCTACAGATTCATGCTGACCAAACCTGTCAGCATGGAGAGGTCAAACAGTTATTAGTTAGGACAAATTGGCAGCTGACAAAGTGGCAAGGAAAGTAAAGGTCAAATTCAAGTGGCCCGAGAGACAAGGATGAGGATGTGTGTAAGTTTCCTTCAAGACTGCTAGAAGAGCCTGTAGGACATTATTTGTATCACTAACTGACTGCAAGAGCTCTCCTTTTAAGCCCTAAAGGTAAATCAAGACTAAATGAAGGTGATGGTTGTTGCCTTGTACAAAAGCCAATCTAGAAAGGAATAGGGCATTTATAGACCTACTAATCTCACTGCCATATTAGGGAACATTCTGGAAATCATTCTGTAAGGTAGACTGGCTGAGTTCCTGAATGTTAATTTTGCAGATGGCTATCAGCAAAAATTAACAGAGCTGTTATCTTGGTTATCCAGGTTATACCAATTCCATGTATTAACCATCAGTGATATGAATTAAGGGATCCCTGTGAATGCCACAGAGCCAGATATCAGAAAGACCTTTTGGTAACGTATCAAATAGCAGAGGAAAGGAGAGTTTAATGACAAGAAGCTGCATCCAAAATAGACAAGGTACAGACTTGGTTGGCAGAGACAAAAAGTAGCTTTTAAAGAAGTGACTCTATGAAGATAAGCTGGAATGGGAAAAGAATACCCAGAATAATACCGCAGTGCAAACAAAAATGATTGACTTCAACAAATGGCTAAGTTTCTGGTGTCATTCTATGGGGATCCAGTATCTGTCTGTTTGGGATGACATAGCTGACAGACCGTAATGCATTGCCAGATATGGCCTGCAACTGGCTAAGGCTCTTGCCACCCCTGTAGTGCCTTTGTTAGGTGTTATTCCAAACACCAAATTACCACTGTAACAGCTATAAATAAATGCAATCTGAGGGTCATGCTGCTCAATGCTAGAAGTCTAAATCTCAAGATGCACTCACTCAAAGCACTCCTCAAAATGGAGAACATCGATATTTGTGCTGTAATGGAGACCTGGTATAAAGCAGCAGAAAGCACCCCTGTGCTACCAGGCTATAACTCATTCCACACCTTTTGACTCCGAAACATGGACTGAAGCTCCAAGGGTGGTGGGGTCTCCAGATTCATAAAGAATATGCACACCTCCAGACTTGCAGCCCAGCATAGCACATCTGAGATACTTCAGGTACAACTAACATTGTGTAAGATGGTGACCAGATCATAGCCTACTAAAGGTCCCCAACCATGTCCCTAGACTCTCATTCCACATTTCTAAGCACCCTGGATTCTATCATGGTCCAACCTAACACTCTCTTACTAGGAGACTTCAACTACCCCTCCATCAACTGGGAAAACTACTGAAGCACCAATACACTGGCTCAACGCTTCCTGGAATTCATCAGTTCCAATGCCCTGGACCAGCTCATTCTGACCCCCACTAGAGGAAGCAACATCCTTGACCTGGTTATTACTAACATGAGTGACCGTTGCTCTACACCAGTAGTCAATCCCTTCCTGGTCAGATCCAACCATAAACTAATCGCCATGGAAATCCACATCTCTCCCACACTCCCCGCAAAGGTAACCACCTTGAAAAACTTCTCCAAAGCTGACTTTGAACTCCTAAAAACAGAGGTGGCTAACTTCATGGCACCCATGCCAATGCAAAATAGCTGCATGACTGCTGAATCATACACCAATGCACTGTACGAACATGTACATAAATGCATGGACCTAGCCATACCCAACAGAACCAAGATGCTCTCCTCCAAAAAAAAGGAAGCCAATCTGGTCATCCCCTGCCATTAATAAACTCTACAACAGAAGGAAGAAACTGCTGCAGAAAAAGGTGAAGTCCCAAGACTGGAAAAGGTCTCTTATTAGCCTCAACAAAACGTTGAGATCCCTCATCAAATCTACTAAAGACATCTATGAAGGCAGAATTGCAGCAGACACTAAAAACAATCACAAAGCCTTCTATAGCTATATCAAGAACCTCCACAGCAATACCCAGATTTGATCTTAGATACTGCACAATGGTACCTCCTATACTCAGCCAACAGATATTGCCAACATACTGGCCAACAGATTCAGTGCCAACTTTAACCCTCCCCGCCCCCAAAAGACCAATCACAATACTGGAAGAATTTCAGGCACAGGTTAAAGCTACATTGTCCAAGGCCAAGAATACAGCTTCCATGGGACCTGATAATATCCCTGGCTGTGTTCTACATGAACTACAAAATGAACATGCACCACATCTGTGTGCCCTGTTCAGTCAAAGCCTCACCTCAAGCTTTGTCCCTACTGAACGGCGCACTACTACAGTCACCCCTCTTCATAAAGGGGGAGCGACTACAGACCCTGAGAATTATCGCACATTAGCCTGATAAGTCTGATATGTAAAGCTATGAAGCACATCATCATGGACCTGATTAACAAAGATTTAGGAAATCTCCAACCTCTAGACCCCACACAATTTGGCCTTGTGAAAGGGAGATCATGCCTGCTTAAACTGGTTGACTTCTTTGAGCCAGTCACCAGGGCTGTGGATGAAGGTAAGGCAGTGCATACAGCCTACTTCGATCTGGCCAAGGCCTTTGATACCATTCCTCACTTAGGAATTATTGATAAACTCACCAAACTAGGCATCAACCCCTATATCATTAGGTGAGTTGCAAATTGGCTCACAGATAGAACACACACTGTGAAAATAGTGGACTCCAAGTCAGACTGCCAACCAGTCATGAGTGGAATCCCACAGGCATCAGTCCTGGGTCCTGTCCTGTTAAGCATCTACTTCTCAGACGTCCAGGCCAACACAAAGGGACTCTGGCTGGCCAAGTTCTCAGATGACTGCAAGCTGGGAGCCATTATTAACTCCCCAAGTGATCTAGACATCCTACAGAAAGGCCTTACTGAGACCAGTGACTAGTGTTGAAACAATGGCCTTAAGCTTATGCCAAAAAATGCGTTGTTATCCCCTTTGGTAAAAACTCTGTTCCCACTAATTACCACATCGATGGGAGCCCACTGAGCACTGAAGGCGCTATAAGAGATCTAGGAACGCAGGTTGACAGCAACCTCTCCTTTGACCACCACATTGCCACTGTGGTCATAAAGTCCTTCTATGTGGCACATCTCATTACCAAGGGTTTTGCATTCAAGAAGAAAGAGGTCATCGTCTCTCTCCACTCTTCCCTTATTTGAACAATCATAGAGTATAATGCCCCATTTGGCATGTACCTCACTAGACACCTGCAACAGCTGGAGAGGCCACAGAAGTGCCTCACAAAGAAGATCATAGGCATTAAACACATGTCCTACATGGACAGACTCAAAAGACTCCAGCTATTTTCTCCCTCTCATATTGCCTACTTAGAGGTGATCTCTGCTTGACTTACAAAACCATGTTGGGCCCAACTTTGTTAGAAATGCTACATCTAAAGAAATCCCAACCCCTCCACACCACATGCTCCAGAGACCTCAACCTCATTACCCCAATCAACAGAACATGCTGGAGGGAGAGGTTCCTCACCCAGAGACTGTCCATGCTCTGGAATAGACTTTCCATACATGTCAAGCAGAGCACCTCCCTGACCCTCTTGAAGAGAATTCTTGATGAGTGGATGGGTACTAGAAAGTTCACCTCGGAGATCACTCCAGTGGCTCTACTTGATACAGACACTGGGAACTAACATCGGGCAGCATGATTCCAAGGCACTTCTGTGGGATAGGCTTGTAAAGGCTCCATGGCCATTAGCCTAGTACATAGCTATGAACCTATGAATAGGCCAGTTTGTCATAGACAGGGCTGATGATCAATCAGCACTGGGGACAAAGAGTACAAAATGGTGTGGGAATATAAGACAAATCCAAGAAAGATGGTGAAATGGTGAAAGACAAAAGGAGAAGGTCTGTGATACAAAACACATAGAGGAAAACATTTCATGCAAAGTGAATGGACTAGAGTAACATCAAAAAAGTAAAGCAGGTTGTGTTTTAACCACAGCTTAGATTAAATGAGCCTTACTATGGGAGGGGAAGCAGGTGGTCCCACAAGTCTAATGTTCAGTGGGTCAGAAATTCAGCTTTCAGGGATACATGAAATTGTGAGGTAGCCTGATATAAACAAGCATGTTTTGTTATAATGCTTGTCGACATAGCAAAGAATTCCCATGTTTATTATTAGAGGATTTAACTTAGACAAAATAAATATTTGCAGGTATAGTATTGTAAAGAGCACCCCAGAGCAGCACTTTTAATAGACAAATGTTAGCATTGTTACAAAGAAAATTGTCAGCAAAGTAAATAAAATAATGTAAAACCTTGACATTCACAATGACCATGAATCAAGGCATTTTGGGGGGAGGGGATGAGCCCCCATATAGTCTTGTCTCACAAAAAGTACTAATTATGATACTGTTCAGACTTGAGGGTAAGTGAAACACTTCCTTGCACCCTAAGTTCAGCAGTCTTGAAAATCTAAAGCTGCAATATGCTATTAACAAGGACAAATGATTAATGCTATGTGTCACAAATGAATGTTTATTAAAGAAATACATCTCCACTTAAGAAAGTTTAGTTTACCTGTAAGACATCAATCCTGGGTGTCAAGACAGGCCATGACATATAGTTTTCCAGCCAGGTAACCCTGAGAGTAGGACTGCACAATGGCGGGATGAAAAAGAAGAGAAGGAAGTAACAGTGGTCAGTGTTCGGGAAAGGGGACTCCCTTCATTTTTAAAAATATATGCTACATATATACATGATTAAATGTGTGTAAAACACCACTGCAGTCCTGGTTTCTACAATCACGAATGTTCAGCCTAAATGAACATACATACTATTCATTGCTTTTGGTTAAAGCTTGATATGGTATTAAAGTTAAGCTTATACTCAATAGTCACTCCTAACTTGAAGTGATTAATCTTATCTGTTTGAATCCTGTGAGACGTGAATATAGAAAGTAGGAGCCCTGTTTAGTTTCTGTATGTTAGATTTCATGGTGATACTGATATGTGTGATAGTGACACACCCACTGATGAAATTAGGACTTCAGGGACAGTAATTGATGACAGGGACATTGCCTAGCAATGCCAGGCACAACTTTCAAAGGGTCTGGATATGGGCAGGTGTATTACAATGCAAAAAAAAAATGCAAGACTATATATTCTGGCCAGGGAATACTGTGACAAAAGCTCAAACTAGAAGAGTCACCTTTTAGGGTAGCGAAATAATAATAATATTAGAATTTGAATTTCTTCTTAAAAAAATCATGCAGAGGAATAAATTAAGGCAATGTCTGAGACCAACAGGATTTATAACTAGTGAACTGCACTACAGAGAACCTGAAAGCATCCCTCCTTCATACACTTTAATAATTACATTAGGAGTGCTGTGTCCAGTTCATGTCCATTTTCATTGTGCGTGTGTGTGTGTGTGTGTGTGTGTGTGTGTGTGTGTGTGTGTGTGTGTGTGTGTGTGTGTGTGTGTGTGTGTGTGTGTGTGTGTTTTCATGTGTGTGTGTGTGTGTGTGTGTGTGTGTGTGTGTGTGTGTGTGTGTGTGTGTGTGTGTGTGTGTGTGTGTGTGTGTGTGAGAAAGAGAGAGAGGGCATGTCTGCAGCTTGTGAGGTTCGGCTTTATTGGTGTGAATATAACATAAAGATTTTATAAAAGTAAAAACGTCAGGGGCAATTGAAGCCATGTAGCTGAAACCCTGGCATGTCCTTAAGGATCCTTTCTATATACCATGGGTCTCTACTACTGGAGGTTATGAGGGTCACTTGAAGACTCATAGCTGAAACCCTGGCATGTCCTTAAGGATCTTTTGTATATACCACCAGTCTATACTACTGGAAGTTTAAGGTATTATACAGCAAAGACAAGCTGGGCTGGTTATTTCTTGTATGTTTACTAAACGCTCTGTCTGTGTAACATTGTTATCCTTTAGCTGGGCTGGTTATTTCTTGTATGTGTACTAAATGGTCTCTCTGTGTAGCATTGTTACCTTTTAGCTCGGCTGGTTATTTCTTGTCTGTTTACTAAATGCTCTGTGTAACATTGTTACCCTTTAGCTTGGCTGGTTATTTCTTGTGTGTTTACTAAATGCACTGTCTAACATTGTTACCTTTTAGGTGGGCTGGTTATTTCTTGTATGTGTACTAAATGGTCTCTCTGTGTAGCATTGTTACCTTCTTGTCTGTTTACTAAATGCTCTGTGTAACATTGTTACCCTTTAGCTGAGCTGGTTATTTCTTGCATGTTTACTAAATTCTCTGTCTGTGTAACATTGTTACCCCTTAGCTGGGCTGGTTATTTCTTGTGTGTTTACTAAATGCTCTGTCTGTGTAAAATTGCTACCTTTTAGCTGGGCTGGTTATTTCTTGTGTGCTTACTAAATGCTCTGTCTGAGTAACATTGTTACCCCTTAGATGGGCTGGTTATTTCTTGTATGTTTACTAAATGCTCTGCCTGTGTAACATTGTTACTCTTTAGCTGGCCTGGTTATTTCTTGTATGTTTACTAAATGGTCTCTCTGTGTAACATTGTTACTCTTTAGCTGGGCTGGTTATTTCTTGTATGTTTACTAAATGGTCTCTCTGTGTAACATTGTTACCCTTTAGTCTGGATGTTATTTAGGAATCAAGACATACTTATTATTTATTATTTATTTATTTTACATTTGTTTACCGGGATAGTCCAACTGGACACAGGTCCATTTACAGCGGAGGCCCGGGAAGAAAAGCTCCACAATTACATTAACATTATCATAGTAATACAAACAATCATATAATAGTGATTATTAAGGTAAGTACAAACATAAAAAGTCTCATAGAGTTTACTAAGTTTTCATTTGTCACTTTAGAACTAATCTCCCTTGATTTAGGGGGGCACAGGGACAATTCCCTAGAATATCAGAAATTGATGTAGCACATTTGTTTGGATGCTGCATCTCATCCTGGTTTAAATGAGCGTATTTCGATTGTTCCTTTCCTGAAAAGATGTACTGCAAAGTTATGCCAATGTTGTAGCAAACATAACTATTTTCAATGAACTTCACATTTAGGTAGGTTCATAGGTAGGTACTAGGTTATCTGCCCGAGGGCATTTATAAGCCTAGCAAGAGTGTGTCGGCTTTCACCGCCACACTGATTAATTAACTGAGCCTCTGTCAAGAAGAGCCAATGAAGTGATCCCAGGGGTGTATTTTCTGTTACCCATCCACTCAGCAAGGTTTCTCTTGAAGAGTGTTAGTGAGGGGCTCTGCCTAATGTAGTTAGGAATTTATTTCCAAAGCATGGGGAGTCTCTGGGACAGGCATGTATCCCTCCAGCATGTTCTATTTATTGTTGTGGCGAGGTT
Source organism: Protopterus annectens (assembly GCF_019279795.1). NCBI lineage: Eukaryota > Metazoa > Chordata > Ceratodontiformes > Protopteridae > Protopterus > Protopterus annectens. The sequence continues at coordinate 29,650,205 of NC_056745.1, forward strand.
TAGCTCACTAAAGCGAGTGGCTCGCAGTGACTTGGATTTCTTTAGGTGGAGCATGTCCATCAATTCTGAGTTGGACATGGCTTTGTCAGTCAGGCAAAGATCATCTCTGAGTAAGCGATATGCCACTGAGTACAGCCGGAGTTTTTCCAGTTGGGCTGAATTAATGAATTTCACATTTTTATAATAAGTTGTTTATTCTGCATAGTGTTTTAGACAAGTTTTTACATGTATAGTTATGAACATATTTATTTGACTTGGTATAGGTTCATAGGTTGGTACTAGGCTATCAGCCCTAGGGCCTACACAAGCCTAGCCATAACAATTCCCTGAATATTTCTTCCCACACTATGTACTTCCCTGGACCCCTGTCTAGCAGGGCGACTGACGTGATCCCTGGGGTGAATTTCCTTTATCCAATCCAATCGTCAAGGTTCCTTTTGAAAAGGGCCAAAGAGGCACTCTGCTTGACATGTATAGGCAATCTTTTCCAGAGTCTAGGGAGTCTCTGGGTCAGGAACCTATCCCTTCAGCATGTTTTGTTCATTGTGATGACAAGGTTTAGATCCCTGGAGCATGTGGCTTTGAGGGATTGGGATTTATTTAAGTGTAGCATGTCCAGCAGCTCTGGGTTTGACATGGCCTTGTATGTTAAGCAGAGATTGCCTCGGAGTAGACGATATGTGACAGAGTATAGCTGGAGTTTTTTAAGGCGGTCAGCATAGGGCATCTGCTTTAGGCCTGTGATTCTGTTAGTGAGGCATTTCTGCAGCCTTTCCAGTTGTTGCAGATGTCTTGAGAGGTACATACCAAACAGGGCGTTGTATTCTATAATGGGTCTAATGAGGGATGAGTACAGTGGGACAATGACCTCCTTTTTTCTGGATGAAAATCCCTTAGTGATGAGGTGTACCACATAGAAGGATTTCCTGACTGTTGTGGTGATGTGGTTATCGAAGGTGAGACCACTGTCCACCTGTGTCCCTAAGTCTCTTATCAAACTTTCAGTGTTTAGTGTACTGCCATCTATATGGTAATTCACGGATACATGCTTTTTTCCAAAGGGGATAACTATACATTTCTTGGCATTGAGCTTGAGTCCATGGCTCTGGCACCAAGCATATGTTTCTGTAAGGCCCTTTTATAGAGTATCCACATCATTTGAGGATTCAATAATGGCTCCCAGTTTGCAGTCATCTGCGAACTTTGTTAGCCAGAGTCCCTTAGTGTTGGCCTGTACTTCAGAGAAGTAGATGCCAAACAAGAGCGGTCCCAGGACTGAACCCTGAGGTACTCCACTTGCCACTTGTCTGGAGCTGGATTTGGAGTTGGCAACTTTTACAGTGTGGGTTCTATCAGTAAGCCAGTTAGCAACCCATTGGCTGACGTAGGGATTAATGCCCAGCTTAGTAAGTTTATCTATGATTCCAGAGTGGAGGATGGTGTCAAAGGCCATGGCAAGGTCTAGATAGGCTGTGTGGACCACCTTACCCTTGTCCATGGTTCTGGAGACTGATTCGAAGAAGTCAATCAGGTTCAGGAGACAAGATCGGCCCTTCACAAACCCAAACTGGGTGGGGTCCAGTGTTTGAAGGTTGCCAGTGTCTTTGTTTATAAGTTCCATGATAATATGCTCCATGGCCTTGCAGATAAGGCTCGTCAGACTGATGGGACAATCGTTTTCGGGATCCAAGGTGGATCCCCCCTTGTGGAGTGGGATAACTGTAGCTCTGTGCCACTCAGTGGGCATGAAACCTGAGGTGAGGCTATGATTAAACATGACACTTAGGTGAGGTGCCAGTTCATATTGTAGTTCATGTAGTACACAGCCCGGGATGTCATCTGGTCCCATGGATGCTGTATTCTTAGCTTTGGAGAGTGCGTTTTTTTACCTGTGTGGCCGTTATTACCAGAATTTGGCAATCTTCCGGTATTGAGATGGGCCATTTAGGGGGTGAGGGGAGGGGGTGAAGTTGGCACTGAATCGATCTTCCAGGATATTGGCAATATCCTAGGGATCAGTATATTTAATGCAATTCTGTTTTAGCTCCGAGCAGATTTGAGCATTGCCATTTAGATTTTTGGCATAGTTATAGAATGCCTTGTGCTTGTCTTTGGAATCTTTGGCAATTTTATTTTCGTAACTAACTTTGGAGGATTTTATGAGGGATCTCAGTTTCTTACTGAGGCTGGTAAGGGAGTTTTTGGCATCCTGGGATTTTCCTCTTTTCTGCAACAGTTTCTTCCTTTTGTTGTAAAGTTTGTTTATGGCAGGGGACCGCCAGATTGGCTTCCTTTTTTGGATGAGAGCATCTTGGTTCTATTTGGGATGGCACGATTCATGCATGAGTGGATGTGCTCGTACAGTGCCTTAGTGTAGGATTCAGCACTTGAACTTTCAGTTCCTGTCTGCATGGGTGTCATGAAGTTTGCCACTTCTGACTTGAGTAGCATGAAGTTGGCTTTGGAGAAGTTTTTTATGGAGGTTTCCTTACTGGGGGTGGGATGTGGATGTTAAGGGTGATTAGTTTATGGTCAGACCTGACTAACGAGGGGGTGACCATAGGTGTGGAGCATCGATTTCCCATGTTGGTAATGACCAGGTCTAGGATATTAGAGCCCCTGGTGGGACTATGGATTAGTTGATCCAGGGCGTTGGAATTTATGAATTCCAAGAACCGTTGGGCAAAGGTATTGGTACATGAGTAGTTTTCCCAGTTAATGGTAGGGTAGTTAAAATCACCCAGTATTAGGGTGTTTGGTTCTATCTTAATATTTTCCAGTATGTTTAGAAAGGTGTAGTGAGAATATTGGGGTATGGTGGGGGATCTGTTGCAAGCTACAAATTGGATTGCAGTCTTATCTAGTGTTAGTTGCAACTGGAGAATTTCAGATGCATTGTGTTGGGCAACTAGCCTGGTGGTGTGAATATCCTTGGTGAATATTGACACTCCTCCACCTTTAGTGTTTCGGTCCTGGTTTGGTGGCCGAAAAGTGTGGTAAGAGTTGTAGCCTGGTATTGCAGGGGTGCTCTCTGGAGCCTTGAACCAGGTCTCATTTACTGCACAGATATTGATGTTCTCCATTTTTAGGAGTGCCTCAAGAGAGTGCATTTTGAGGTTTAGACTTCTAGCATTGAGTAGCATTACCTTCAGATTTTGCATGCTTGTACCTGTTGTGGTGGTGGTTTTGTCCTTTGAACTTTGCCTAAAAAAGTCACTATAGGAGTGGCAAATGCCTTAACCAGTAACCTGAATCCCAGAGGTGACAGGTGCAGACCATCTCTGGCAAAGCATAGTGGTCTGTCGATCATGTCATCCCAGGCAGACAGATACTGGATCCCTTTTGAATGACACCAGAAGCTTAGCCAATTGTTGAAGTCAATCATTTTGTCCTTATATTGTGGTATCATTCTGGGCGAAGGCAGGATGCTACTCAGGGCTAGGGTCATACCTGCCTGGGCCACATGATCCGAGAGCTCTTCCATGTCTCTCTTCATGTAGTCCAGGGAGGTACGTCTCAAGTCATTCACTCCAACATGGACAATGACAGAGTCATATTTGTACTTGTTGTGGAGTGACTTGAGTGCATGCGTTATGTGGCGGATCCTGGCACCTGACAGGCATTTGACTGTAATTTTCTCCTTGTTCAACCTGGTGAGTGGGACATCAGTGTGCTGGACTATAGAGTCACCTATGACTAAAGTGTTAAGTACATTGTCTTGCCTTAGAGGCTGTTGCTGGGTGGCACACTGGTGTTGTGAGCTATGTGACACTTTGGTTGTGATTGGTGTTTGTTTGCGTTTCAGCTTCAGAGGTCCTTGTTGCTTGGGCAGGTTACAGTTAAGGGCCTCTGCATATGTGGATTTAGTGTTGCTATATGTGGGTGTCGGTGGTGTGGGTTTAGAAGGGCTATGTGTTGCTTGAGGTGTAGTGTGGGTGTTAATCTTCTCCTCTTGACTGTCTAGCACAATCTTGGGTGGAGAGAGCTTTGCTTTCATTTTGGCTATGTAAGTGCATCTCTCACAGGTTGTAGTGTTGGGTGGTAGGAGGAGAGGGTTGTCTGTGTACATGAGGCAATTGCTGCATTGCCCCGGTATGCCCAGATTCACCAGGTGGACAGGAGAAATCACCAGAAACTGACCCTTGGACATGCCTGGTTTGGTGCTTTTTTTTTTTTTGTAAAGTACACGAGCTGTTTTCCCTTACCTTATTCAAGGTACTTTGCAGTTATAGGCTGTTTAGTGCCTACTATTAATTTCTCCTTATTAACAAGGAGAGTTGAGTGCTTGTATCAGTTTAAGGCTTCCTAGTGCTTTCCAGCAGGTATTAGAGCAAGTGCTAGTCATAGGGATGCTTAAAGGTAAGATGAAAAAAAAAGCACACTGCAGTGTGCACTAGAGAAGTTAGATGTGAAAGTAGGTAACTTAAGTCTTACCTGTTTAAAAAAGTTAAGGTTTAGTGGAGAGTTACTATTTTTAAAACAGCAAGATGGATTGAAAGGGGTGGTCACTTTTGTATTCTGGTACTATGGAATACAGTAGGATACTTGGTGTTGATTGTAATGAGTGCTCTGCTACTTTAAGAACTTAATTAATTGATTTGTTCATTGGTCTAAGTACATTGACTGTTGGTATTTGATTTTGGTTCTGATGAAGTCCTGTATGGATGAAAACACTTAACTAAGAATAAAGAGTTTGCTTTAAACATAGTTTATGTGGTCTAGGATCCATGCCAGTACAGAGAGCGGGGTTTATGTATACTTGTTCCTTACCTTATAGGTGTTTTTCAGTCCACATATGTCCATTATATGTCCCTTATGTGCTAAGCCATGAAATATATCATAGCAGAAATCCACTTATGCAGGCATAGTTAACAACTTCTTTAGACTTCAATCAGCTTGGTTTTGTGAAGGCAAAGCTTTTGAAACTACCCACCATGTTGGCATTTCTGAAAAGTTAATGTAAACCCCTTGTTGTCTTCTGTATGTCAAACTGGATATTCAATATATCCCAAGTAGAGAATGTTGCTGGTCCTACTTAAAAGTTAATTTGCAGACATCCTAGCTTACATTCCTGAACTGTGTGTGCTATTAACTGCAAGCTGGGCACTGTTATCCACTAATTTACCCATACTGAAATGCTCCAAAAAGGGTTAGAATATGCATGAACCTGGTGTGCTGAAAAAGTCTCAACGTAAATGCAAAAAAAGTGCAGCACTGTATGTAGCATTCAACACAAAACGCTGCTCCTATCTCATACGTTAGAATCTGTACCCCTCTTCAAACAAATATGATAAGAGATTTAGGTACTTATGTGGGCAACTCTCTCTCATTCAATCATCATGTTTCCACCACAGTCAGGACATCCTTTTGTGTGGCCCTGTTAATTTCCAAGGGAATATCTTCAAGATCTGAAGTCATTGCACCACTGAACTCTTCCCTTATCAGGCCTGTATTTGAATACATATTATTCAACTGTAAAGACCCCAAAGCTTTTTAATCACCCTCCCAAAAAAGACTTTAAACCCTTTAACTATCCTGATACAGTAGCCTTATACTCAGTGGCCTACTAGCTGTGCTGAGCAGATCTGTGTCTCACTTTTCAAGCCATGACAAGATCGAATCCTATTTGACCTCCTATTTCTTTGTATAACCAGTGGCTCAACAAACACCCAAACCAGACACCTATATTTATACCTACAAATAACCGGGACAGGTTCATAACTCAACATACCAAGGCTAGTATTTGTGATTGGATGGGTAGATATAAATTTACTCCAGGGTTATCATGTATGATTCTGCTTGACTTTTGAGGTGGGCAGTATTAAGTACACATGTAAAAGGCAGCAATAACTTTTAAATGTGTCTCCTTAAAGGTTCATATGGGTAGGCCTCTTATGGTCCCTGTGATAACTTGCCTAAGGCTGCTCATATATTTCTACATTCTTATGAATGATCCCGCTGTGAATGGAAAGCTTACCTGTTCAGGCTTCATTAGGTACACTGCTAGATATTTTGTAATCCATCATGGCGTGTATTACAGAAAAGTTCCACTAAGTCCCAAAATTCATCCTTAGCCGAAAATAATAGCCTGGAGCATTGGTAATATGGATTCAAAGTTACAAACAGATCTTTTTTATCTTGCAGTAAACAAAATGATTAAACATTCTTAATGGGCATGGGAGAAACCTCCCCAACATTTCAACTTGAAGGCTAGTCCATTTTGTGCTTTACTACAATAGATTCTGCATAGCTAATACCTTTAATAATTTTCATATTTATGGGAGGTAATCAGGGCTGGATTTAGACAGGGTGACTGGCAGAGTGGCATAACACATGGTGTTGTCACCTCACAGCAAGAGGTTCCCCACTTCAATCCTCACCTGCGGTGCCTTCTGTGCAGAGTCTGCATGTCCTCTCTGTGTTTGTGTGGGTTTCCTCCCACATTCCAAAGATATGAGGTAGGTGGACTGGAAACTAAATTGGCCATAGGTGTGAATGTGCTTGTGAGTGTGTGATGTAGAAGAATTATCTTGCAAGGCTAGCTACCTAGCAGTGTAAATCTTGGCTCTAGATGATTGTGAGTGTTGAAGTGACACCCCAACCCCCTGTGCAAAAATGGGAAAAGGGGTAGTAGATGGATGGATGAAGCCTTAAGCTATAAGGGAAGCTGCAGACATTCTGTTTGGAAAGTGCTAACAGAAAATAAGGTTCTATAAAAATCAAAAGAGCTTGGTATGAATGTTACCAATACTCATGAAAACCCCCAAAACAGGTGACAAGGGAAGGGCTGTTTCATTAGATATTTAAAAATATGTTTTTAATTATTCAGGTGCAAGACTTTTATTAATAAGAAATCAATATGTAAAAACATTCAAATAAGAATTTATGAGAAAAAAATAATGTACAAAAATTAAGACATTTTCAGAGGCCTCATCAGATCATAACTTGCTAAGGAACCTTTCTACTTAATGTAGAAACACTGAGCCATTTTTATAATATTATTTATAAGATATTATTTTAATACATCACATCACAATATTATTTAGAATATCATTTACAGAACATCAGTTTTGAAACATCCTAGGGCAAGACCTCTCACACTATCCTATATATTGGTGTTTCAAGCTCTCTACATGGATAGTGGGCTCTGGTCCTTCACTTGTTTTAAAGGTGAAGCTGTCTTTAGCATAGCCATGGATTTGGCTCCCACCACCCTCTTACCGACAGCAGGAATCTCCCCAGGCAAAACAAAATTCCCAGATCATACAATAATGAAAGATAAACTCGAGTTATTTTTGGTATAGTGTGCCAATTTTTTCCACTGCACTCACCAAAGTGGTATCAAAACAAGACAGCATGATTACTTTGCTCACAATATTTTTTCCTTTCTTTTTTCTTTACTAATTAAGAGAGGATGCAAAATAATAGTGGTGTGAAGCCTTCTTCCAGACATGAAAAAAAAACAACAACTCTAAAATAAATGTGGGTTGCACCCACCAGGCTGGACTCTTCAGTGGAATGTTTTCAGGCCCATCTGGTTGTCTATTCTCTTCAGAAGTACAACAAAAGCCTTGCTTGAGGAACAAAACTTTCCCTTCAGTGATACCTCTCTATCTCCAGAGTCACTGTCCTCCTTTTTTTACACATTGCAGAAATAAGATAAGTGCTTATTACCAGCATTGTTTAAAGGAACAATTCTAAGAATACAGAGACATGCCTGTCCTTCTTTAAAGGGGAACAGAACATTTTTATTATGGGTGTACATCCTTACTGACAATATATAATTTCATCATTTAACATGTTATGTCACAATATTACTTTTAATATTTACATGACATAAATTTTGACACATTAGAGGGCAAAATCTTCCACCCTGCCCTCCCTCACTCTATAGACAGATACATGAAAGCATGAAAATACAAACATACACATAAATAAAAAATGAAACAAGTCCAGGTTGTAGCCATAAACAGATTCCAGGAACATTAAATTAAACTTAGTAAATACAAGTGCAACATTATTTAGAAAATATTTTAAATAGCTGTAAAATGTTTGCTACAGTGAAAAGTGCAATACTTTATTCAAAAAAAGGTTTTCAACAACTTTATAAAGGTTTGTAACAGTAAACAGAAAATGCTTTTTTCTGATAAGATGATAGCCTTAAAGAGTCTTAAAATTAGAAAATATTTAGAGCTTTCTTTTGAAATGGTTGAGATAAGCTAGGGTTAGTATAATTTACATCTAGTGCACAGAAGGTTATTGCAAATAAACTTATTAGAATTGTCATTAGCAGCAGATCTAATACAAAGTTTATAAGCAGGACACTTGTATGTCTAGTCCTGTTGTGTATTCCACCTGACTCTATACACAGGTATTAGTAATTTGAAAATAGTCAGCATCTAGCAAGAAACATATAATTTCTTTGTAAATAGATAACAACTTGTGTTAATGCAGCCAACATAGATTATAAGGTTATAATCCAGTAAAGACAATAATGATTTCCCCAACAACGTTCTGATATCTTTAGTTAGACACTTCTTGATTGACCATAAAGAAGCAAGCATGGAATGAATAGACCTGTTTAATGTATCTATTCAATAAGAAGTAAGAGAGATAATCAATTTCAGTACATAGGTGGGGAACACTTTAACCCCCTCAGTATTAGGGAACATACTGCAATATGATTGGATTAGTTTTAGGAGAATTAATACTTATTTATTTATTTTATTTGAAAACCAGGGATGTTTGGCTGGGTACCAAAGCTCCTTTTCAGCGGAGGCCCAGGGAGAAAAGCTCCAGTACATTTAGTACAAACAAAATCTTTTAAGTTATACAATATCAGTTAGCATCCTATTTTATAGCCTTAAGTGGAGACTAATATAATTTATCTGAAGTTAATTGGTGGTCTGTTTTCTGGCAAAAACTGTATTTTTTTCCTGTTTATCCTGTTTCTGGGATAAGAGTCACAGTATTCAGGAGGCCTGTGTGAGAAACTTTGTGCCTGACAGGATTCAGTCATGTCCGGAGAATATGGATGCCCAGAATACCAAGGCAAATCTCCTCAATCCTTTCTCCTGAGAAAGATAACACATGTAAAAGGCAGAGAACTTCAAAACTGCTCTGGATAGTAGTTCCTCAGGTAATAAAACAAATGCCAAAACAAAACTGAACCAAATCTTCATATCGATGATTTAACCAATTCAGGATGCTATCCACGTTATTTCTGACCAAATGTCTGGTCTTACTAAATCTATTAACCAGTTAGTACAGAGAGTGGACACATTAGAGCAAAAAACACAAAATAATGACTTTAAAATTAGTCAAGTGTCTGATATTACAAAAAACAATTCTGTGCTTATTGAGGAATTACAAACTAAACTAACAGATCTGAATAATATCATTATTAGGGGCTACCTGAAACATATGATAACCAAAACCTTATTTCAATCTGTGGACAGATTTTCAGTGCACTTTTGGGTCCGAGTATTACTGCTGATAAAATAATAATTGAGATCATTTATACAAAACTGTTGAACTTTCAGGATGCTCAAAACATTTTACAGTCAGCAAGGAAGCAAAAACATTGTTATGGAACAGTCATAAAATTACTTTTACTCAAGACTTGCCACATCAAATAAAATTGAGTAGGCAGAGGCTAGCTCCCTTCTGTGCTGATTTAATTAAAAGAAATATAAGGTTTCAGATGAGATACCCGAGTGTTCTTTTATTTACATATAAAGAGGTTAAGTACTCAAGCTAAAGAAGCTTTTATTAAAGCCTTTAACTCTTACCCAGTGTTATAAAAATGTTTTTGGTTATCTTTCAGTTTGCCTTACACTATCGTTGTGAAGAAATGCTGTTCTCCTACAAGTGCTGAAATGTGCAAATGTTTTATGCGAGTAATCTTTTGTTCAGCATGTGTGGTTGTTCAAAGACTATTTTTTTATGACTGTCGAGGCTTATTTCTGTCAAATATGCTAACAAAGTAAGTAAGCCTTGCTGTTGGCTTAACATTGGTTCTGTTATGGCGTGAGTTCTTGGGTAAAGACCTTATCTGAACTATTGGAGATAGAAGAATGTATGATTCTTCAGATGCCAGTAAGCGTCAAGATGTTCCGGAATTTGAAACTGTACAGGAGTCTTGATTAGTTCGGAAGAATATTCTCCTGATACATTTCCTCTTTGTGGATCTCTGTGAGTATTATGGCTCTCATCTAACTGTAAGAAGCGGAACCTTTGCTTGTGATACTGTTGCTGAGATGCTGATGTGCTTCACTTCAAGAGGTGTCCTACAGTGACTGTTCATTGTTCTGGACTTCATTCTAGAGACATTTAAGAAACAGCGATATAGTTTAATATATATTTAATGTATTACTTGTTAATGTATGCCTTATTGCATGATGTATTGGGCGGGTTTACATGAACCATTTAGGTTATATATAGATTCTAGTTAGATAAGTTAATTTTACTTTTTCTTTTATTTATGGCTATTCTCATTGTTCGGGATATGATCTCATGGGGGTGGTATGTATGGGTTCTAACATAGCTGGGTCTTGGAAACATAGTGTGCTGTATATATGTACATATTGTTGGAGTTTTAGTTTGTTACTTAATTTTTATTTAATCCTTTGTTATAACAAGAAATATTATGCTAACATTTCATTAGCTTTACAGTCGTATTATATATTATCTCCTTCCATTAACATTGAGGGGTGGGTAGGCACTGGGGTGGTATGGAAGGATTCTTGTGCTGTTGTATTTTGTTTCTTTCTTTGTCCTTTTTCTATTCTTATTATCGTCATTTTATGATTATAGATAAAGGACAGTATGGAAAATATAGGAGAAGATTAAAAATAAAAGTCAGTTATGTATTTAAAGTGTTGGTTTTACACAGTCACCGTATTTACTCTCTTAGGTTTTTCCTTTCTTTTACAATAAATATATACTAGACCCAACTAAGCTTATTGTATTATGACTTTATATATAGATTCGTGGAATGTTAGAGGGTTGCAAAATAGGTCTAAATATTTGTCACCTGATTCTCAAATCATATATATATGTTTCCTTCAAGAAACACACCTGTATGATAGCGATTGGGCAGGAGTGAGAGAGAAGAAATGGGTGAAACTTATTATTTCTGCAGGTAATAGTTCTAATCCTAGAGGTGTAGCGATAATTATCAAAAAATCTTTTCAGGGTACCATACTTAATATAAGATCTGATGTAAATGGCAGATGGTGTTTTTTCACATCTCAATTTCCTAATATTAATAAACCTATTATATTTTTTAATCTATATGGCCCATGTTCCCAGCAATATATCTTTATTACAGAAATTCATAATATTTTAGCAACCTTTAAAGATCATTATATTATAGCCGGGGGTGATTGGAATGCTGTTATTGACCCTATTGTTGATCGTTCTAATAAGTCTTCCTATTATTGGTACAATACTCAATCCTCCTCTGCCTTGGAAGATTTGATGTTTGACCTTAGTCTTACTGACCCTGTTTCTTTAAAGGACCAAATAACGAAAGAGGAGTTATACACTTATTATTCAAAATGCTCCAAATCTTGGTCAAGATTGGACTTCTTTTTAATCTCGGAATTTTTCACTCACTTTGATATTGCTCTATTCTTGGATCCGAGATCCGTATCTGATCACTCTAAGATTTCGATAAACATTAACCCTATTCATAAAAAAAAATTCCCCTCTAAACATAATAATTGGACACTTAATAATAATTTACTTCGTAATAAAGACATTATCCAGGAAATTACTGAAATACTATCTAATCTTACCCTTAGTCTGGATAGTTCTGATATACCTTTGGATATACAATGGGCAGCTTGTAAAGCGTATATGAGAGGTATTTTAATTAATAAAGCCTCTTTTCTTAAAAGGAAATATAAAGATAAAGAAACTGAACTTACGAATAAACTTCTTGTACTAGAAAAACAACAAAAAATAATTGTAGATCCCAAGAGAGATGATTTAATAAATGACTTACAATCCCAATTACTTCAATTACATAAACAGAACCTAACCATTTTTGAACAAAGGATGATTGCTACCTACTCTGAATGGGCACAAACTCCATCTAAATTTCTTGCAAAATTAATTAGAAACAATCAAGAACCTCCTAAGATATCTCGGTTACACTTTGATAATAAGATTTATAACTCTGATCAAGAAATAATACAACTTTTCTCTAACCTTTTTTCTGACATATATTCTAATGGAAATACGAGTAGTTCTACGCATACAAATATGATTGAGTATTTTAACTCTATTAAATTCCCCTCCATAAGTAAAAATCAAGGAGAATTGCTCTCAGCCCCTATAAGTCTACAAGAAATTCAAGAAGTTATCTCAAATCTCAAGGTTGGAAAATCACCTGGCCCTGATGGGTTTACAGCCGAATTCTTTAAAACTTATAAATTATTGGTTTCTTCTATATTATTAAAAGTATATAATTATGTAATAAAACATGGTATCTCAGACCTATATTGGAATACTAAACAATTTTAATCTTAAAAATCAAAAGGACAAATCAGATCCGCACAATTATCGTCCCATTTCTTTAATTAACATTGACATAAAGATTTTAGCCTCTCTTTTAGCTAATAGACTTAGAAAAATTCTTCCTTCTATAATATCCATGGAACAATCAGGCTTTATGTCAGGTAAACATACTTGGGATAATACCTTAACTCTAGATTCATTAATGCATATACTGAAGAAAGACAAAAATCCAATTTATACCTTGATAATAGATGCGACAAAGGCTTTTGATAGGGTTAACTGGATGTTTCTTTTTCTTTCCTTATCATATTTCAACATTCCCCCTTCTTTCATAGACATGATTAAAGTTTTATATAATAACTCCTCGACTTGCCTATGGATAAACAAAATTTTATCAAAACCAATTCGAATAACTAATGGTACTAGACAGTGTTGTCCGCTATCTCCTTTTCTTTTTAATATATTCATTGAACCCCTATTTCTTTATATAAAATCAAATACATTCCATATGATTCCTAGAGTAATAAAGACTAATGTTTCTTTGTCAGCTTTTGCTGATGATTTAATCATTTATTTTCAACTTCCTAACACTGATCTTCATAAGATTTAATCTTCCATTGAGGTCTTTTCTAAAGCTTCAGATTATCAAGTTAATTTTCAGAAATCTCACATTTTTCCTATAAATCCTCAGGGACACAATTCAAAGTATTTTCCTTTGTCTTCTTTTAAAATTACTTTTGATATCAAATATTTAGGGATTTTCTTTAGTCATAATCTTTCATCTACATTTCAAAATAATCTCCTTAAATCCTGGTCCAAAATAACTCTTGATATTCTTAGATGACAGAAGCTGAAATTATTGCTTTTGTCTAAAGCTGCTATAATTAAAATGAATATTCTGCCTAAAATTCTCTTTCAATTCAACGCTGTAGATCAGGTAATACCTAAATCTTTTTTGTCTAAAATATGTAGGGATTTAGCTAAATTTATCTGGTATCCAAAATCTGTGAGAATTGCATATAATAAACTAATTATTCCTAAATCGGGGGGAGGATTGGGACTTCCAAATTTTCAGTTATATTACTTCATTATTGCGGCAAGTAGGTTATTATGTATTTCTAAATTCAAATTAGGAGACTATAATTCTTATCCTCTCTGGTCTAAAATATGGTTTCAACATGTTACAAGCCTGAATTTAAATCCGGAAACCCTCCCCTTTCTCTTAAAAGATTCCTTAAAAAATCTCAAACTTTCAAATAATTTAAAACATAAGATTATTATTTTTCAAAATTTAATGAAACTTATAAATCTAGATAAAACCTTTCCCTTACTTCAACCCTTACATCTAAATCCTAATATTACAATTAATAATCTTCCTGTTAATCTTTCTAAATTCCCGGAAATTAAAAACATGGTGGTCTGGGATATACTCAAACATAATAAGGAATCATTATCTAACCTATGTGTGATATTGAAGATAAATAAAACTTATTTATCATTAATTAGACAATTGAGAGATATTATTAAACTTAGATTTATACATCTTTTTGATAATGGACAAAATATACCCTTATTAGAATCTGTTTTGCATAATCTTACTCTACCCAAGAATATGATTTCTAAAATTTATAATCTTATATCGTCTATGATAAATAATAGTCCATGTCTTTTTTCAAACTATTGGAATAATTATCATCCTCTTCTTTCACATAATCAGAAACTTTTGTCCATAAAGAACACTGTCAATTTTTCCCCCTTTAAGAATCTTTTTTACACACAATTAATGATTAACAATAATACATATTTTACTCCAGCTAGATTAGCAAAAATTGACCCCAATAAATCTTCTGCCTGCCCTTGCTGCTCAGCACCCTACGATGATTTATTTCATATTTTTTGGTCTTGTTACCATACTCACAAACTATGGACTTCGTTAAAGGTCCGTCTTCAAAAAATGGGGTACCACAAATCGACCCTTTGTTGGGAGTTAGCCATCCTTCACATACCTATGTGTACTCTTTCTTTATTTGATACCCATGTTTTGGTTTTTGTATGTTCTCTCATGAAATTGTACATCTCTAGAAATTGGTTGGACCGTACTAAGCTTTGTTGGAATAACTTTAAAACATTGGTATTTACTTACATGGCTGCTCACAAATTCATTAGTAAGAGTCCTAAGAAGAGTGCCCTGTTTCTAAAAATTTGCTCCAAAGTTAATACACTTCTCCTTATTTCTAGTTGAGTTAATTCAGTGGTTTGTAATTTAACTCTAATATTTAGTACTATTTAATTATTGCTACATTATGTTTTTTCTTTGTTACGACAGCTTGTGGGGAAGATTGTTGAAAATTTGTGATTTCTATTAGTATACTGTGTATTTTATTTATCTTGTTATTTTTCTTGTTATAATTTAATTGGTTTGGTTTTTATTGTATTAAAATAAAAATACCAATAAAAATTTTTTTTTGAAAAAAAAAAAAAAAGTTATACAATATCAACAATGTCAGGCAGAATACAATTAAATTTTAAAATGTCAAAATAGATAGGATGGTAAACCATACATACAGTATTAAGGCTTCTTATACTAATTATATTCTATACAGATATAGTTAAATAACTATGCAGTGAGACAGATATCACAATACAGAGTAATGAGTTATTTACAAAGAGAGAAAAGCAAAAGGTTGATTTAATTATGAAATACAAATGAAATGAGTGGTAAAAGACTTAAGGGAGTTATGTTAGAAAACTTAGAAGTTATACCTATTACTGTACCAAACCTATTTCGATTGAAGTCTGAATTATTGCTTATATCCTAGCAGACAAACACATTGATACTTCCTTCTTCTAAACTCATTGAGTCATTCTTCCCATTGTCAAACAACCAATCCCAATGAAAATCATCTTGGAACAGGTTATACCTTCATGATCTAAAACCAAAGGTACTACGGGCACAAAACATGAGAACCTGGTAGTCCATGCTGCATACCTTGACCTTGTCAAGGACTTTGGCACTATCCACATGCTAGAATCATGGATAAACTCTCCCAATTTAACTTAAATATATATGTGTTCCACTAGACAGACAAATGTCACTCTGACAGAATTCACAAGTTTATGGTCAGATGTTACCTGCTTTCTCCAGAAGAGTGACACTATCAGGGTCCCATAAGGTTGTTTTGTGGGTACCGTTATTTGGCATTTATTTACCAGGAGTGAAAGCACACATCTAGGGACTGTATATAACTAACTTTCTGATGAGTAGAAACTGGATGCAATTGTTCAGCTGAGCCTAGATCACACAAATGTCTGGAGTGTCAATTATAGGCTCACCTTTAATGACAAAAATGCACTATATTCACACTTAGTAAATAAAGCACATTTTCATGTCACCACATGACTAGTAGCCCTCTCAAATTACATACAGTTATCTGTGACTTAGGAACCAATGATAACATTTTTTGGTCACCATGACTCAGTTGCTGTTCTGCTAACCTGAAGAGTTATCTCCTCTATGTCTCATGAAATTGAGATTCATTGTTACTCCTTCCTTGTTACACCTGATCTATCATTACTCTTCCCTTGTTAGACATGATCCATTGTTACTCTTCCCTTGTTACACTTGATCCATTGTTACTCTTCCCTTGTTACACCTGATCCATTGTTACTCTTCCCTGTTACACCTGATCCATTGTTACTCTTCCCTTGTTACACTTGATCCATTGTTACTCTCCCCTTGTTACACTTGATCCATTGTTACTCCTTCCTTGTTACACCTGATCCATTGTTACTCTTCCCTTGTTACACTTGATCCATTGTTACTCTTCCCTTGTTACACTTGATCCATTGTTACTCTTCCCTGTTACACGTGATCTGTTACTCTTCCCTTGTTACACTTGATCCATTGTTACTCTTCCCTGTTACACCTGATCCATTGTTACTCTTCCCTGCTACACCTGATCCATTGTTACTCTTCCCTTGTCAAACTTGATCCATTGTTATTCCTTCCTTGTTATACCTGAAACATCATTACTCTTCCCTTGTTAGACCTATCTCTGAATACAATCCCCCTTTTGTAACATACTTCAGAAAGCACATTTACCAGTTTGAAAGACCCAAAAGCTTTTCACCAATGCAGTTTCTCTACGTAATCTAAGCTGCCTTGAAAGACTAAAAGCCATTTTCCTCTACTCTGTTTAAAATAGATTCATGACAGGTGATCTCTGTTTATAACCATTTGATCAATGAAATTCCCAACCATTTGTTTGGCCTCCTCCATCTTTACAGACTCAGTGTTCTGTCTAACAATTATGACAAGGACCTCAACATTTATTGCTATATTAACATATTCTGGAATAACAGACTTGTAACCCAGCACACTGTCTTTGTAATAAACTCTGTGTCAAACAAGGAAACAATCTATATTACACATGATGATTCAACAGGAGATCATGAATTCAAGCTTAGAGTAAGTAGAAATAATCTTTTTACCATGGATACCTAACATGCTCTCAACAGCAAAAGGTCAAATGCCTACATTTTTGATGGCCCTTTGACTATAAAGCATAGTATGAACCTATGAAGCTAAGAACCTTAATTGTATAATCCATACCTGTCCTGTAATTTGTCACAGTTTGTCTTATAGTACTTAATACAGCTAAACTGTCTTCCACTCAATAAAAAAGAACAGTGTTGCCTGAATAAACAAGTACATTAGAGAAAAAACTAACCGCAGATAATGTATTCATGGTTATAATATAATAAATAGATCCAGAAACCTTGTGGGCAGAATTGATTAATAGGGGAAGACAAATAAAATCAAGTGTACTTCTGTATTTACTAGAATAAAATAAATGTAAGTCAACTGTAGCATATTTTAGTTATCACCTAACTTAGGCTCATAAGATACCATTATAGGAAAGTCAGTGAAAAGACACACAGTAAAATAGATCTATCATCTGTATTACAATGGCTAATACAGATTCAGGAGAAGAACATCAAAAGCTCTAAAACTGTGCTGAAAGTCATCCAATCACACATTTTTTGTTTTATTATTTTCAAGAAATTCAGTTATCTGTTGGTTAAAATTGTTTGGAAATATTTTATAAGGGGATAACAATGCAATTGATTTGTGTTCCTAAGTATCAAACAAGTCTCCTTTTTAAATACAGGAAATAATGTAGAACATTTCCATTGATTGCGAGAAATGCAAGATAATATAGAAGAGTTTAAGGAACTCAGAATGTACTAAACAATCAGTTCCTAATTTTAGGAATCTTAAATTTAATCCACTTTGAATTACAAAAGAAACATTGCTAAACATGCATTTGAATTTCAGAAAAGAAAAAGCCCTGAAACCATTTATATACAGCTAATGATTATCCTTTGAAAATGCATTAACATTTGATAAATGCATTAGCTTTGCCAAAAAAAAATGATTTCTTCATTGTCCAACTGAAGACTGATATGTAAAACACATCGGCATTACTGATTAAATCACTAAAGCTTTTCCACACTTTAATGAATTTACAACATGCAATCATTGTTAGACAGAACTAAGACTGATATGTAAAACACATCGGCATTACTGATTAAATCACTAAAGCTTTTCCACACTTTAATGAATTTACTACATGCAATCATTTTAAGATAGAACTAAGACTGATATGTAAACACTTCAACATTACTGATTAAATCACTAAAACTTTTCCACACTTTCATGAATTTACTACATGCAATCATTGTTAGACAGAACTAAGACTGATATGTAAAACACATCGGCATTACTGATTAAATCACTAAAGCTTTTCCACACTTTAATGAATTTACTACATGCAATCATTGTTAGACAGAACTAAGACTGATATGTAAAACACATCGGCATTACTGATTAAATCACTAAAGCTTTTCCACACTTTAATGAATTTACTACATGCAATCATTGTTAGACAGAACTAAGACTGATATGTAAAACACATCGGCATTACTGATTAAATCACTAAAGCTTTTCCACACTTTAATGAATTTACTACATGCAATCATTGTTAGACAGAACTAAGACTGATATGTAAAACACATCGGCATTACTGATTAAATCACTAAAGCTTTTCCACACTTTAATGAATTTACTACATGCAATCATTGTTAGACAGAACTAAGACTGATATGTAAAACACATCGGCATTACTGATTAAATCACTAAAGCTTTTCCACACTTTAATGAATTTACTACATGCAATCATTGTTAGACAGAACTAAGACTGATATGTAAAACACATCGGCATTACTGATTAAATCACTAAAGCTTTTCCACACTTTAATGAATTTACTACATGCAATCATTGTTAGACAGAACTAAGACTGATATGTAAAACACATCGGCATTACTGATTAAATCACTAAAGCTTTTCCACACTTTAATGAATTTACTACATGCAATCATTGTTAGACAGAACTAAGACTGATATGTAAAACACATCGGCATTACTGATTAAATCATTAAACCATTTCCACACTTTAATGAATTTACTACATGCAATCATTGTTAGACAGAACTAAGACTGATATGTAAAACACATCGGCATTACTGATTAAATCATTAAAGCTTTTCCACACTTTAATGAATTTACTACATGCAATCATTGTTAGACAGAACTAAGACTGATATGTAAAACACATCGGCATTACTGATTAAATCACTAAAGCTTTTCCACACTTTAATGAATTTACTACATGCAATCATTGTTAGACAGAACTAAGACTGATATGTAAAACACATCGGCATTACTGATTAAATCATTAAAGCTTTTCCACACTTTAATGAATTTACTACATGCAATCATTGTTAGACAGAACTAAGACTGATATGTAAAACACATCGGCATTACTGATTAAATCATTAAAGCTTTTCCACACTTTAATGAATTTACTACATGCAATCATTGTTAGACAGAACTAAGACTGATATGTAAAACACATCGGCATTACTGATTAAATCATTAAAGCTTTTCCACACTTTAATGAATTTACTACATGCAATCATTGTTAGACAGAACTAAGACTGATATGTAAAACACATCGGCATTACTGATTAAATCACTAAAGCTTTTCCACACTTTAATGAATTTACTACATGCAATCATTGTTAGACAGAACTAAGACTGATATGTAAAACACATCGGCATTACTGATTAAATCATTAAAGCTTTTCCACACTTTAATGAATTTACTACATGCAATCATTGTTAGACAGAACTAAGACTGATATGTAAAACACATCGGCATTACTGATTAAATCATTAAAGCTTTTCCACACTTTAATGAATTTACTACATGCAATCATTGTTAGACAGAACTAAGACTGATATGTAAAACACATCGGCATTACTGATTAAATCATTAAAGCTTTTCCACACTTTAATGAATTTACTACATGCAATCATTGTTAGACAGAACTAAGACTGATATGTAAAACACATCGGCATTACTGATTAAATCATTAAAGCTTTTCCACACTTTAATGAATTTACT
This sequence comes from Protopterus annectens, assembly GCF_019279795.1. Classification (NCBI taxonomy): domain Eukaryota; kingdom Metazoa; phylum Chordata; order Ceratodontiformes; family Protopteridae; genus Protopterus; species Protopterus annectens. The sequence continues at coordinate 29,670,260 of NC_056745.1, forward strand.
ACATGCAATCATTGTTAGACAGAACTAAGACTGATATGTAAAACACATCGGCATTACTGATTAAATCATTAAAGCTTTTCCACACTTTAATGAATTTACTACATGCAATCATTGTTAGACAGAACTAAGACTGATATGTAAAACACATCGGCATTACTGATTAAATCACTAAAAGCTTTTCCACACTTTAATGAATTTACTACATGCAATCATTGTTAGACAGAACTAAGACTGATATGTAAAACACATCGGCATTACTGATTAAATCATTAAACCATTTCCACACTTTAATGAATTTACTACATGCAATCATTGTTAGACAGAACTAAGACTGATATGTAAAACACATCGGCATTACTGATTAAATCACTAAAGCTTTTCCACACTTTAATGAATTTACTACATGCAATCATTGTTAGACAGAACTAAGACTGATATGTAAAACACATCGGCATTACTGATTAAATCATTAAAGCTTTTCCACACTTTAATGAATTTACTACATGCAATCATTGTTAGACAGAACTAAGACTGATATGTAAAACACATCGGCATTACTGATTAAATCATTAAAGCTTTTCCACACTTTAATGAATTTACTACATGCAATCATTGTTAGACAGAACTAAGACTGATATGTAAAACACATCGGCATTACTGATTAAATCATTAAAGCTTTTCCACACTTTAATGAATTTACTACATGCAATCATTGTTAGACAGAACTAAGACTGATATGTAAAACACATCGGCATTACTGATTAAATCACTAAAGCTTTTCCACACTTTAATGAATTTACTACATGCAATCATTGTTAGACAGAACTAAGACTGATATGTAAAACACATCGGCATTACTGATTAAATCACTAAAGCTTTTCCACACTTTAATGAATTTACTACATGCAATCATTGTTAGACAGAACTAAGACTGATATGTAAAACACATCGGCATTACTGATTAAATCATTAAAGCTTTTCCACACTTTAATGAATTTACTACATGCAATCATTGTTAGACAGAACTAAGACTGATATGTAAAACACATCGGCATTACTGATTAAATCATTAAAGCTTTTCCACACTTTAATGAATTTACTACATGCAATCATTGTTAGACAGAACTAAGACTGATATGTAAAACACATCGGCATTACTGATTAAATCATTAAAGCTTTTCCACACTTTAATGAATTTACTACATGCAATCATTGTTAGACAGAACTAAGACTGATATGTAAAACACATCGGCATTACTGATTAAATCATTAAAGCTTTTCCACACTTTAATGAATTTACTACATGCAATCATTGTTAGACAGAACTAAGACTGATATGTAAAACACATCGGCATTACTGATTAAATCACTAAAGCTTTTCCACACTTTAATGAATTTACTACATGCAATCATTGTTAGACAGAACTAAGACTGATATGTAAAACACATCGGCATTACTGATTAAATCATTAAAGCTTTTCCACACTTTAATGAATTTACTACATGCAATCATTGTTAGACAGAACTAAGACTGATATGTAAAACACATCGGCATTACTGATTAAATCATTAAACCGTTTCCACACTTTAATGAATTTACTACATGCAATCATTGTTAGACAGAACTAAGACTGATATGTAAAACACATCGGCATTACTGATTAAATCATTAAAGCTTTTCCACACTTTAATGAATTTACTACATGCAATCATTGTTAGACAGAACTAAGACTGATATGTAAAACACATCGGCATTACTGATTAAATCACTAAAGCTTTTCCACACTTTAATGAATTTACTACATGCAATCATTGTTAGACAGAACTAAGACTGATATGTAAAACACATCGGCATTACTGATTAAATCACTAAAGCTTTTCCACACTTTAATGAATTTACTACATGCAATCATTGTTAGACAGAACTAAGACTGATATGTAAAACACATCGGCATTACTGATTAAATCATTAAAGCTTTTCCACACTTTAATGAATTTACTACATGCAATCATTGTTAGACAGAACTAAGACTGATATGTAAAACACATCGGCATTACTGATTAAATCATTAAAGCTTTTCCACACTTTAATGAATTTACTACATGCAATCATTGTTAGACAGAACTAAGACTGATATGTAAAACACATCGGCATTACTGATTAAATCATTAAAGCTTTTCCACACTTTAATGAATTTACTACATGCAATCATTGTTAGACAGAACTAAGACTGATATGTAAAACACATCGGCATTACTGATTAAATCACTAAAGCTTTTCCACACTTTAATGAATTTACTACATGCAATCATTGTTAGACAGAACTAAGACTGATATGTAAAACACATCGGCATTACTGATTAAATCACTAAAGCTTTTCCACACTTTAATGAATTTACTACATGCAATCATTGTTAGACAGAACTAAGACTGATATGTAAAACACATCGGCATTACTGATTAAATCATTAAACCATTTCCACACTTTAATGAATTTACTACATGCAATCATTGTTAGACAGAACTAAGACTGATATGTAAAACACATCGGCATTACTGATTAAATCATTAAACCATTTCCACACTTTAATGAATTTACTACATGCAATCATTGTTAGACAGAACTAAGACTGATATGTAAAACACATCGGCATTACTGATTAAATCATTAAAGCTTTTCCACACTTTAATGAATTTACTACATGCAATCATTGTTAGAACTTCTCCATTTTCTTTTCTTTTTTTGTGCAACACTTTTTAGAAATCCCTTTATGAATTGTTTCTAGTTTTCAGGATGTCTATTTTTGCATTGTTTTGTTAATTACATTTTTCATGTGCTATTATGCCAACTGAAAATTGAAATTAATTTTAATTTCAAATTAAAATCAGGTTTTATGTCTCATTCTCTTCAGTTGAAGGACAGGATTGAGGAGTTTTAGAATATCACCAAATCATCACTTTAGTTTTAGTTGCTCTTAAACTTTGCTTTTGTCTGACTATGGTAAGTGACAGATATATTTGACATTAAATACCATTTTTAGTAGATTAGACATCAGATAATATGTTCCAAGATGTTAACACTTTATAACCAAAATTATCGAACCTAGGACAAAGTATCTTCGAAACATAAGGAACAAGCAATGATTAAACTAGCAATTAGTGGACACTGCATCAGATCAATGACCTGAAAACAGTGCAAGAAGAAGAGATGGCTCAAACATCTCCTTAAAGCTATGCACTGCATTTTGGGAATGTTAACCCAAACATTTATTTTATTTATTTATTTTATTTTATTTTACATTTGTTGACCGGGCTAGTCCAACTGGATACATGTCCATTTTCAGTGGAGGCCCGGGGAGAAAAGCTCCAAGGTCAATAGTTAGATTTACAAAAAAAACATTGGTGTTGATACACAAGATATCAACTGGTTACTACATATACAATTATAAACAATAACAAGTGAGTACAATAAATACACTGATGCTTACAGATCAAATAAGAGAAAAACAAGAATTATTAAATGATTTCATGAGGTACAGATTTGAACAGCCAGACAAGGAGGGGTAGAATAGAGTGATCTTTGGTTTTTGGATTAGGCAGGGGCTGTAGGAGCCTAGGTGCGGCTGGGACAATAGCTTATTAGTCTGGACTGGAGCAAGGGCATAACCATTTGGATTGGAGGTGTGCTCTAAGGTGTAATTTAAATTGGTGCTGAGATGGCATAAGTCTTAGGTTGTTTGGTAGGGCGTTCCAGGATTTGCCAATGGAGTTGGCATATAAAGCATCACCACCAGTATTGTTGGATTTAATGGTCCTTACTTGTAGACTTTTGGAAGACCTGAGGGAGTTGAGGTTGGAGTACGGGGTAAGTATTTTGTACAGTGAGGGAGTTTTACTTGGGTAGTTAATAATTTTAAACGCCTCAGTTAGTTGGTTGAATTTGAGTAAATTGGGAAGTTCCAGCCATTCGAGAGACCTTAAATTTAGGCAGTGATGAGTGCGATAGGGCGTACCTGTTATGAATCTGGCTATGTGATTATAGGTAGTTGTAAGTTTATTAAGTTCTTTCTTGTTTAGGAAGGAGAATATCGGGGAGGCATAAAGGAGAGTGGAGAGGAGGTGGGTTCGGGCAATAGTCAGTTTGGTGTACGGAGTTAGGAAGGCCTTTATTCTATACATCGAACCAAGTTTTCTGTTAACTGATTTAACAGTTAAGTTTATATACACATCAAATTTAAGTTTATGATCAATGGTCACCCCTAGTAGTTTGGTATTGAGTACGGGGTAGATAATGGTCCCATTGTTGGAGGACACATGGAAAGTAGAATTGCTGGTGTTGAAGGATTCTATAGTTTGAGCAGTAACTGAGGTGGGGAAAAGAGAAGTAATTTGGTTTTGGCAGGGTTAAGTAAGAGTTTAAGTTCCGAGAACCATTTTTCTACAGCAGAGAAGCAGTTTTGGGTTGAAGCTTGGAGATTGGTGAGAGATTCATCAGAGCAGATCAGGGTGGAGTCATCTGCATATTGAATACAGGTGGCTTTGGGAATAATTGAGTGTAGGCCATTTATGAAAATGGAGAAAAGAAGGGGACCAAGGATAGATCCTTGGGGAACACCAATATTAGTAGGGAGTAGGTCTGATAGGCTGTTTTGCCACTGGACTGCCTGTTTTCTACTAGAGAGATAGGCATTAAACCAACTTATGGTTAGTTTACTAAGATGTATTGTTTCCAGTGCCTGAAGCAGAAGTTGGTGGTTGACCATATCGAAGGCTTTCGACAGGTCTAGAAAGAGCGCAGAGGATATTAGTTTATTATTGCGATTTTGGTTGACTGAGTCAACAAAGGAGAGAAGAGCTGTGGTTGTGCTGTGATGGGGGCGGAAGCCATGTTGGGTATTTGATAGGAGGTTGTGATTTATTAGGTAGGAAATGAGTTGCTTATGGACACAGCGTTCCATAATTTTGGCTAAGGGAGACAGTATGGCTATGGGCCTATAGTTGGATGTTTCTGTGGAGGGTCCTCCTTTGTGGAGGGGGATGATGTAAGAGATTTTCCAGATAGAGGGAATAGATGCTTCAGAAATGGTCCGGTTAATCAAGATTGATACTGGGTAGGCTATGGCATCAGATGCTATTTGTAGGTATTTGGCGGGGAGCTGATCAGCTGCAAGCGTGGTTGGTTTCAATTTTTTCAAGAGGGTACGAATGAAGGAGGTGGAGATGGGTTGAAGGTTAAAGTCCGTTTGAGTTGAGTTAATAATTGGGGTTGCCACTGAGGGAGGGGTGGTAAGCTTGCTGGCAAGGGACTGGATGGTCTCAGTGAAAAAAGAATTAAAGGAGTTGGCTATATCTGTTGGGTCATTGTCCATGAGTTTGTCAGGGGTAGGGGTAGTAGACTTACCAGGATGAAGTAGGCGGTTAAAACTAGCCCAGAATTTTTTGGGATTATGCTGATGTTTGTCTTGGAGGTGACAAAAATATTGTTTTTTATCAGATTTAACGGCTACTTTGGTTGAATTTCTTAGTTGGAGGAACTTGATGCGATCTATGGGGGTTTTTGTGGTTCTCCACTTATTCCAGGCCTGGTCTCTGATTCTAATTTTGGATTTAGTTTCATGTGTTAGCCAGGGTGCTATACATTGCTTAGTTCGCATAAGTCGATTAGGAGCATGGGAATTGAGTATCTTAAGGAAAGTGTTATTAAAGTATGAAACACTTTCATCTAAGGATAGGGTTTTTAGGATGTGCCAGTTACAAGCTTTGAGATCAGCTAGGAATTTGTCAGGGACAAAATTTTTGCTATTCCTTACTAATCTGGTTATGGGGGGAGTCTTGTTTGAACATTTGTGTTTTATAATAAAGGTAGCAAGGTGGTCACTAAGGTCGTTGGGAAGGGTCCCAGTGGTATAGTTATTTGGATTCCTATTAGTGAGAATCCAGTCAATAATACTCTCCTTTTGTTGTGCATGTCCAATTCTAGTGGCAGAAAGAATATTTTGGGAAAAACCATGTAAGTTAATGGGGAGAGGATTGGATTGGGCTGAGTAGAGAAACCAGTCTATATTGACGTCTCCTAATATTATTGTTTCTTGTGGATAGTTATTGGCAAGCCAACTAAGGGTTTGTTCAAAATTTTCTACATTTTTGCCCGGTGGTAGGTAGGTTACTATGAGATTAATACTTTTTTGTCTGTTTAGAGATATCTTAAGGGCAATCAATTCCAGGTTTGGAACTTTTGGGGGTTGGAGTGAATTCATTGTGATGTTCAAGGTGTTTTTGAACATAACAGCTATTCCACCACCCTTTCTGGTTGTACGATCAGCCCTGATGATGTTATATCCAGGAGAGATAATTTCCTCATCCTTGGTGCTTGGTTTGAGCCAAGTTTCTGATAAACACATTATGTCTGGGGAGTGGATATCAAGCATGGCATGCAAACTATGTACTTTGTTGTTGATGCTTCTAATATTGAGATGGAGCAAAAAGAGGAGTCCATGGTCTGCTACCTACATGGCGGAGGTTAGGGTCTGGGTCACTAAGAGGGCCTGGGTTGGGGTGGATGTCCCCGTAATTAGTGATGGATTTTTTCAAATAGTCTAGTATTTTTTGTAGTCTAGTTAGTAGCTTAAGCTGTTCTCTTGATGAGGATACTTTAGGGTACCTAAGCATAAAGTGTGTACTTTTAGGGATAAGGTGAGTAGCGGAGTAGAGAGAGGGGGGGATAAAAGTTGTGGTATTTTGGGAAAGCAGAGAGGTCTGACCTTTAGGAAGGTATATTCTAGTTAGGGCTTGTGTTTCATAGGCTGTTAAAAGATACGATAAGATAAGGATTAAAAGTACAAGGGGGAGGGTGGTAAATGAGGTTCTGTCCATGGTGAGGCTGATTTCTCGGCGTTAATAGAGCTGGGGGCGATACCTAAGTCAGCAAGAAGCTGGAGGTAGTAGTAGGGTGAGACAAATGGAGAGAGATAGGCAAGTGGGCGGGTTAGGTTTAGTGGTGGGGAGTGGTAGAGAGAGATGGAAGGGGAGTGAACAGTTCAGATTGGGTTGTGAAAATAGGGGATGGGCTTAATGACCAAATAAATGTAGAGGTAGTGGGGGCGGGTGGGAATAGGGGGCAGGGAGGGGAGCGGAGCAAGCCCGAGCGTAGCGAGGGCGAAGCGGAGCGGGGACTACACCACAGGATTTCCCTGGGTCTTAGAGGGAGCCAGATTTTAATGGTATCTAGCTGCCTAAGTTCTACAATTTGTTCCTTTAATTTTTCTTATTAGTTACTTTTCATGTCCAAAGAACCTGTATGCAGTAGATTTAATACTACCTGGTACCTTTCTTATAGTACAAGGTGTTTGATAAAGTACATTGAAAGGGGTAGTTATTTATTCACACTGAGTCTCTTAGTGGTCTTATTTTAAAGAAGATAATACCTTCGCACTGGTGGGGACTTTTATAGTTGTTTAAACATTCACACTTGTGGGGTCCCGAGTGCCTCTCGGTAGGCGTCTGGATTTGGGGCTACCTAAGATGAAGGTAACAGAAAGAAGTTAACTTTGTACAGAGTTTGATGCAGTAACATACAGTATAATACAATGCAGCAGCAGACAGTTTTCACAGTGCAATGCAAGGAATGGTTTCAACAGCCTTAGTGATGTTAAAGATTAAATAACAGCCAGTTGTTTTAAGCAGTAAATTGCTTCCCTTTGGCGACTTAATAATGCACTACAGCACACTCTGTTCGACTAATAAAACAAATACTAAGTAGTTAACATGAGGTGTTTGCAGTTATAATACTTTGTTTCTAGCTTGACATTCAGGTTACATCCTCCAACCAAAAGATTACATCTAACGAGAAACCACTGTACACGAAAGCATTTGGCAGTAAAAGTACAACAAAACGCTGTTTTCAGCTTGTAAACAGTCGCTACTGCTCAGTTACATTCAGATCAAACTATTAATCCACTTACTGGAGTAGCATTTCAGAAAACGCTAATGAACATTAACTTTACAAGTACAACAAAACGCTATTTTCAGCTTGTAAAACAGGCGCTACTGCTCAGTTGCGTCCAGATCAAACTATTAATCCACTTTCTGGAGTAGCATTTAAGAGAACGCTAATGAACATTAACTTTACCACTGTTGCCACATGCGTTTTGCAAAACGCCAGTTATATTTCTATTATTTCTATTATTAGAGATTCTCTTTAACTGAGGATACTTACTGGTCTGCCATTGCATCAAGAAGCATTTTAGCTGGTCACATTTAATGCTGAATATTTATCAAATGTGCACAGATTTCCTGAAATACTATTACTACTACAAATAATAATAATAATAATAATAATAATAATAATAATAATAATAATAATAGTGCCCACTTGTTAAACAGATAGGCCTGATGGACACATAGTCCATTTTAAGGTATGAACCAAGTGTAATGTCTGATTAAATGATAATATGGTTGCCACCTTATACTTAACAGTTTTGCATATGTTACATATTGTTACATTTTTGAAACATTGCCTCATGGCAAAATCAGGGCTTATAAATGGTCTCATTTGCATGTAAACAAAGACCTATGACATGTTAGGGGCTGATCTAAACAAAGACTTGACACGTTCACATTGACTAGACCTGAACTATGAAGTGTTCACATAGACTACATTAGAAGTAGATGTTCCTGCATCAGGCAATGATGTAGATTAACAAGCAGACATCATGACACAAGTGCCATTTAACCAACAGTTTCACAGACTTCAACTTTAGGCAGAATTGAAATAGAAAGCAAGAAATCCATATATTTTCATTCTGATGCTGAGATTGCTACTGTCTGGACAAGTAAAGGAGAATAACCTGCTCAAAGTAAATGTATCTAATTTTGAATTATAATTGGTTGGTTTTGGGGACTCCAATCAAGAGTGAGATTAAACCTGCCTACTGCTTAGCTGGTCACCGCTGTCCTGCCTTAGTCTAATAAACTGCATAGGGAAGATGACTGATCCAGTATTTGGGATAAGTAGCTGATCATAATTAGGGTTTGCATGGTACGGTAAGCCATGGCCAATCAATGGACCATTTCAGTGAAATTCTCAAATTTCCCCTAAAGTTATACAAACTAACTGAATGTTATCATAGGATCATAGGACCATAAGAAGTTACTAGGCTATTGGTCCTGAGGTCCTTACAAGCCTAGCCAAGAATTTAGCCCATGTTCCAACAAGTCAGCACCCTATGCCACTGTCCAGCACGGACATAGGTGGAATCCCAGGGGTGTATTTTCTGTTCCCCATCAAGTTATCCAGGTTGCACTTAAAAAGGTTTAATGAGGTACTCTGCTTGAAGTGGAGAAGGATTCTATTCCACAAAAGGGGGAGTCTCCAGGATACAAATCTGTCCCACCAACAAGTCCTATTGATGTCGCAGACCAGTTTGAGGTCTCGCATGTGGGTTGCTCCAGTGAAGCTTGACTTGCGGATATGCAACAGTCCCATCAGGGCGGGGTCTGAGATTGCTTTGTATGCCAGACAGAGGTCACCTCTGAGGAGTCTGTAGGAGACTGAGTAGAGGGACAGGGCTTTTAGCCTATCTGTGTAGGGTAAATGTTTGAGGCCCTGGATTCTCTGGGTGAGGAATCTCTGTGGTCTCTCCAGCTGCTGCATGTGCTTTGTAAGGTACATGCTGAAAGGGTCATTGCATTCAATCATTGGTCTTATAAGGGAAGAATACAGGGATGTTATGATCACCTTGTCCCTGGATCAGATACCCTTACTAATGAGGTGGGCAATGCAGAAAGCTTTCATTAAGTAAGGGGACCCAAGGGGTGAAAGTCAAAGTAAAATGTATTGTCATTCAGAAATTGCACAAATGCAAAAACTGAATGAAATTCAATGTCTCCGGACTCAACGTGCAGACAACATATAGACTATTGTCACAGACATTTACACATATAACACCTAGCTATTACATCATGGACATGCAGGTAGACAGATTAATATTGCTCATAATTATAGACAGATTTTAACACATTTTGAAGTGAACACTTACTTGCATGGGACTTTAATATTGCACAAGTACTTGGTTAAGAAATTGCATTGATCCTTGCACAAAAAGAGACATGTGAGTATTGCACTCTGAACATGAGATGTTGCACTATGGACCTTAGAGTATTGCACTATGGTTAATTTATGAATTCACAACATGTTCACTGAAAGAAGAGATATTTTACTGCATTGCTACTGCCTTAGATGGCCTGTAAGTTACAGTCATGGTGAATATTGCACCAAGTATTAGAAGAGACTGAAAGAAGAGATATTTTACTGCATTGCTACTACTGCCTTAGATGGCCTGTAAGTTACAGTCATGGTGAATATTGCATTAAGTATTAGATGAGACTGGTAACCAGGTTAATGCACAATTTGAGACAGTTTCTGCTGACCCAGTTGGATATCATGGAGTGTAGTGGTTACTAGAGTTCAGCAGCCTGATGACATTAAGGAAGAAGCTGTTCCTGAGTCTTGTAGTTCTGCAACGTATGCTTCAGAAGCACTTTCTGGATGATAGATGCAAGAACAGCCTGTAAGCAAGGTGAGTACAGTCTTTAATTATTCCTCTGGCCCTGCTGAGACATCTGGATAAGTACAAGTCATTATAGATGGAAACTACTTTTTGATTAAAACATTGATTAAATAGTCAGTTATTTGGGATTTGAAGGACCATACCACAACCAAATAATCTCCTTTGAAGGTATTCATATTATTTGGTAGGAACTAGACAATGCAGCAAAGTTATTTCATTCAATAAAACACAGCTTATGCATATATTTTCATTATGATTTTTTTTGCCTTATGGATCATTTAGTTTTGGAAAATAGATCAAAATATCTTACCACATCAAAGTTGTTTACTGTGAAAATAAATCTTGAAAACATCTATAAAGCAATACCGTGTAAAACTTACATCAAAACATGTGTTATTTGTTAGATTCATTAACCAGTGCACTTGTATCCAAGCTTTTATATCAGGGCTGTATTTTGTGTTGTCTGACTTTCCATGGGCTGAAAAAAAAAAGTTGTTTACCTATGAATCCCAAAAACAGTGGTCATATCCTTGATTAATCCACTATCCTTCCTTTTGCCCTGATGTGATTAGCAAATTAAGGTTTTCAGTTATTAAAACACACTTAAGAATGTTGCTCTACCCCTAAAGATTTCATTGCATCTCTGTCCTAAATTACAAGGTAGCACACTACCTCTTTCTTTACACTGGTTTCCCAGGTCTCTTGCTAAATGCTGTAAAAGAAATGATGTCTTTTCTGGAGAACTATTCTTTTTTTTTCTAGTGTAACAGCAACCCAATAAATATGCATTGTTGATATGGGCTACATCCTCACCCCCCCCCCCCCAAGCAGAAGCTATAATATCATGCATCTTAGCATTCTGGTACTTTCTATTGACTAGCCAAGCATGTAGGTCTATTGGTAGAGAGTGTCAATATAGGATATATCTCTGGAAATGTTTGACATTTTCTAGTAAAATCTTTGGGACAACTAGTATTGTTATTCAGTTATAAGCCCTTGTTCTGTTGTGCTTCTTTATCTGAAGGAGATAGAAAAGGTGCACATTGATTTCTTAGTGCCACAATTCAGTTACCGCAAAACTTTACCCATTTTTGCTGTAGTAACATTTCAAAAACTAAACAACATTAGGTTTATAGAAAAAAATTGAGTGGTTTTGGTTCTTATGTTTAAAAAGCAAATTATCCTTTGGGTTTTCTGAATCATGTATTTCTACATGTGAGAAAAGAATTGAAAATGTGAATGTCTGCTGACTGCTGTGAACCATCTTTGAACATATCTGCAATATGGCAGCCATCAAATTATAACAACAAAGTAAAAAGCTGAAAGCCAAAACATTCCATTTAATTTAATGTATTTTATATTTGTTTACTGTAGAAGAGCAGTAATCGAATATTACCAACAACGTGGATTCCGTCTCCTCTGTGTTTATGAAAGTACAATACAGACTTCATTTCCTTTCACACACATACTGTATTGGTAGAATGTGTCTCTTCTGAGATGAGACATCATCTTTTAGTAGGCAGAAGTCACATAAATATAATGGGGACAATAATGTACTTCAACCTGTTGCTCTTGGAGACATACACACTGACTACCCTGTCACATGAATTATTAAAAATAATCCAACATTGGCCATGTTTCTCATATAGCCTGTCCTCTCTCCCAAAAGATAGCTACAATCTATACTCATCTGATGTCTCAGTAAGAAAGTAAAAGGCATAATGGCCTCAGAAATGTATTTCAACTTGTTGCTCTCAGATACATACATTGTCCCTAACAATACATATCAATAATAATTCAACATCGGTATTTAACTGCCATGTGTTTCACAGATTGTTTGCCCTCTAACCATAAAACACAGATGTGTTTTGTGTATACACTTCTGATTTTTGATTTTGAGGAAAATGAAAGAAATAATAAGCACAATAATGTATTTCAGCTTGTTGTTTAGGGTTGCATTGCTCCATAAAAAGCAATATCAATATCAACAATAATGTAAAAATGATCATGCAATTTCTCTGTGTTTTCACATGCAACCTACCTTCCTACTCCCAAAAAAGATATTCACATCTGTGTACCTCTCTGTTTGATTGTGAAGAAAGTAAAATAATAAACAAAATGACAACAGTAGTACATTCCAACTTACTCTTATACCCCTCCTTGACCACAGTCAAGCTAATAAATTACAAAAAACAAAAGGAATATAATTATAGACAGTGTATAGTGTTACCACTACCAATAAATAGTATCTGTTTACATGCCAGGAATAAAAAAAAATCCCAGCTAGAATGTCTACTGTAGTACAAACACAGTATTCCATTCTACATTAAAACAGTGATCTTTATGATACTGCTATACTCTTGTTCTGGTACAGGTCCTCATATCAGAGTCTAAATCTGTCATTTCAACACACTACTGGCAGAAAACACTGCCGTCTGCCATCCGTTAGAATAACTTTGATGTTTCATCTCAGAATTACAAATTATAGTATTAAAGACTTCACCTTTAATACCAGTCACTATATATTATCATGAGATTGACAAAAAAGACATTGATTATAATTACAAAATAAATTTTAAATCACAAAATATGAGACCATCACTAAAAATGTAGAAACAATTACAAACAACCATTTAAATTTTGGCAAGTTTGTACATCTAACAAAGTGAGAAAGGCATATTATGTAGCTTGACTGATTCTAAAGCATTTTTCCCAGGGCTTCCACTGAAAATTGGCTTTGCTCCAAGTCGGACTTTCTCAGTTAACAAATGTTAAATAAAATAAAAATAAAGACCATGTCTAACCATGTTTTATCACTGCAGGGATATGTCTGTACCAATTTAGACTTCACTGATCCAACCCACTATTAAATTAAGGATAAGACTACCAAGGGTAAATTCTGAGGGAGCAACAGAGTGAAGGGTGGTATGAAAAGAAAATAATTAATATTCCAAGGCCAGATTCAGATATGACTGTTTGACAATTTTCAAACTAAAGAGGGTTCTTAGTCAAACCAATATATGAATGTCAGAAGAGAAGAATGCAATGACTGAGTGAGGAATGGGAAATTTACGCTGGGCCTGGCACCCATGTCCCTTATGGACAGAGGTGGCTTATAAATACCTGGCCCTCAATGTTCTGCTTGGATACAGGACATCATTATTCCTTTGGGAAAGCTTAGCTAGTCTTAGAAGGGCTCCTGGGTCGTTAGCCGAGTAACAGCCTATGACTGTATGAATCCATGATTAACTTGAAGGCCCATGTTTGCTCCACTAGTAGCTCCAATGAATAAGCTGATATCCTTGTTTGAATAAGTGACTTCAGCTGCCATGCAATCTCATAGGAAAAGTACCCTGTAGGATGAAAAAAAGAGTGTTTGCTTTTCTAGACTGCAACCATGTATATGCTACACATTTCATTGTCAAATCAGTTGATCGACTAGAAAAAAAGTCAGTACAATTGATCAGAAACCAGTTGATCCTATGTGTTTTTTTTTTCTGTATAACATTGCAGTACAGCTGAGATCAAGGAATTTACAATTTCAAATTTCCCCTTTCTCCCTTTTACTGCAACATAAGTTGGTACATATAATTAGCAGTGGGGGTTGCAGGGGGGCAGAGCATCCCTCCTGCAAAAAAATGTTTTATTTAGTTTTGGCTTATTTTTGATAAGTTGGTGTTCAAGCAGTTGTGCTTGATCACTTTAGGTTTGATATTTTTTCAATAAAAGGATACCTATATCTATCTATTTGTCTATCTATATATCTATATCAATATTTTTATATCTATATAGATAGATAACTATAAATGTAGATAAACACACACACACACACACACACACACACACACACACACACACACACACACACACACATGGGCACATATACACATATATACTAATACTGAGATTGCACAATGGCAGAAGGACATATTTCCCATTCTCAAGAATTGTGTGGCCTTATACACCTGTTGACCACCTGTGTAGTCAACCAAATTTGCTCATCAAAACAGATGTTGACCAAATGGGGATTTAACTATACTGAGTTCCCTATATATGTAGGGGAATTCAACGATACTGATTTCCCTATATATCTATATCTATCTCTCTAGCTATATATATATATATATATATATATATATATATATATATATATAAATATATATATATATATATCTCTAGCTCTATATATACACATGTATATATATATATATATATATATATATATATATATATATATATATATATATATATATATATATATATATATATATATATATATATGTATGTATGTATATATATATATATATATATATATATATATATATATATATATATATATATATGGGTCTACTTCTTTTGACCTAACTCCCATTTGCCTGACACCCATTTGCCTGAGACCAAATGACTGAAATTTCATTTGCCTGACACTTCATTTGCCCGACACTTCATTTGACTGACAAGTATTATTAGCAAGAAAATGGAATATGCCCCCTTCCCCACTGTAGTGCGACCCTGGAGTTAGAATATATAGTTAGGGGGGGTGTGGGGGCAAAGCCCCCCCCACTTACTTTTCTTTTACTAAGTAGTATTACATCAAAAGTTAACAATATCATATGAAATGAAGTGGGGGGCTCCCCCCCCACACCCCCGTTGTGGGGGGCTGTGACACCTACACCCCCCTAACTATATATTCTAACTCCAGGGTCGCACTACAGTGGGGAAGGGGGCATATTCCATTTTCTTGCTAATAATACTTGTCAGTCAAATGAAGTGTCGGGCAAATGAAGTGTCAGGCAAATGGAATTTCAGTCAAATGGGGTCAGACAAATGAAAGTTAGGTCAAAAGAAGTAGACCCATATATATATATATATATATATATATATATATATATATATATAGATGGATCTATGTGATTTTAGCAAATGTATGTTTCACCAAAACATAAACTCCCGAGCAGATTTACGCGAAAGTGCATTTTATCAAAAATATAGTTTTGTGTAAATCCAGGGGCGGGACACTTTAAACATATTTATGGGGGGGCATTTTCGATAAAACGCACTTTCGCGTAAATAATCTCACGGACTTACGAGTTCGTGAATATACTGTAGATCCATACACACACACATACATATATATATATATATATATATATATATATATATATATATATATATATATATATATATATATGGTTCCCTATCAGAAGCCTGAAACACTATAAGCTTGAAAATCAAAATCCTGAAACCAAAAGCCTGAAAATTCAAAATCCCGGAAACCCAAAATCCTGAAACTCAAAATCCTGAAAACACAAATAATGCTAATATGTCACTATAAAGACACTAATATCTACCAACTGACCCTGACCCTAACCCTAACCCTAAGGTCCGTCACTATCGCACACTCACCTGACCCGCGCCCTAACCCTAACTCACTTAAATCGCCCCTAACCCCAATATTTGTCACTATTGCATACATGCCTAACCTGTGCCCTAACCCTAACTCACTTAAACTGCCCCTAACCATAACATAAAACCAACCGCACACTGACCTGAACCCAACGCATGACCTAACACCACAGGGCTAACAATAGCAAAGCAACAATGACGTCAGTATGTCCATTTTGTGTTTTCAGGATTTTGAGTTTTAGGATTTTGGGTTTTCGGGATTTTGAATTTTCAGGCTTTTGGTTTCAGGATTTTGATTTTCAAGCTTATAGTGTTTCAGGCTTCTGATAGGGAACTATATATATATATATATATATATATATATATATATTTTTTTTTTTTTTGATGACTTTTAGCTCCAGGAGTAAAATTATCTATCAATCTAAAGTGCTAAGAATGACAATGGTTAGAGACCTTCGGGATAGGTATTACAACAGCAGATTTCTATTCTGGTGATAATAAACTGAATAAAATGAAAACGCTTTATCAGGAAATGGGGATTAAATGAGTCTAGTCTGAAGACTACACACTGAACTAGCAGATACAGCTTTAAATAAATGTTTGGAATAAAACTTTATTAGTCTGGGGAAGATTCAGTACTAAAAAGGCAGTCTTAGGTAGGTTAGTAAGTTTTCAGGAAGGCAGACTGAATAAGGGCCAATAAAATCATCGTTGATAGAGTGAACATTTATATACAGGTTTAAAAGATGGTTTCCGTGAAAAGGTCGGGACATACTATTCTTTTTTTTCTTACTCAAACGTTTTACTAACAATTTCAACAAAATACAAATATTATGGACAAAAATTGAGTATGAATTCGATATTAATATCGATTTATAACTGAATTAATAAAGGAAAACAGAACCTACAGCATTTACAAGGCTTGACCGAGAGCGATATAAACATTGCTGCCTTGAATCCTAATATATAACAGTATTAACAACCTTTGTTGACTCCATTAAACAAACACTGGGACATGTTGGAGGATGCAACTGTTTGGATATAGAACCAAGAAATGTAATAATTTAATCATTGCTATTAGGATGAGATGCTATTCTAATGATCCTTCCTTTAGCCCAAATCATTATTTAATTATGCAGTAATAATCATTAGTAGAGTTTACACCAGCTAGATTTGGAAGTCTTTTTAAAGGTCCTTGTTTACTTATAAAGGCACTGATACAATTCAGGGAATTGGAAATTTACCCATGGATTGACACCCATGTCTCTAATGAATAGAGATGGTCTACAAATGCTTGACCACCCATGCCCAAGCCTCCTTATGCCCCATAAAATAATCTAAGAGTATCAGCCTGCCACATACATTTGGAAAGCAAGGCTAGGTTTAACCCCCGCTCCCTGGGGTTGTTAGCCTAGTAATTAACTATGAACCTATGAACCTATTACACAAGTGACAGCCTACCTTTAATAACACTTATCTATGAGATGTATGTTTATATGTGTTTAATTTTGGACTGTAATCCAATGGTGTAACTTACTATAGATGTGATGCTGCTTGGTGGGACAGAGGTCATTTTGTGACCTTTTCTTCAAAAGTATTGGTACTTCCCTTGTAAATACCTCTGTGTTTAGGGACTACTCAAATGAAAGCCATATTCATTGACCTAAATAAAACCACTGCAATCCTCCACCAATGGCTTTCATTGCTAAAGTTGTTTCCTGTGCCTCTGACTTCTGCTCCCCCTTAAATAGTTATATTAATAAGGCCATCACTATTCCCACCAAATATGAGGAATTTAAAGACAAACCCCTGTGATGGAATAAATGTACAAATTACTTAATCCTTATAAGAGGTCTCATTCAACCTACCTTAAAGCAGACTTAAGCGATCTAGTAAAGAGCTTACGGGCACCATTAGGCACTTAAGCGATCTAGTAAAGAGCTTACGGGCACCATTAGGCACTTAAGTGATCTAGTAAAGAGCTTACGGGCACCATTAGGCACTTAAGCAATCTAGTAAAGAGCTTACGGGCACCATTAGGCACTTAAGCGATCTAGTAAAGAGCTTACGGGCACCATTAGGCACTTAAGCGATCTAGTAAAGAGCTTACGGGCACCATTAGGCACTTAAGCGATCTAGTAAAGAGCTTACAGGCACCGTTAGGAAGCCGTTATCGTTATCTAAGGTGGCAGGTGACCGCGAGCTAGGAG
Source organism: Protopterus annectens (assembly GCF_019279795.1). Taxonomy (NCBI): domain Eukaryota; kingdom Metazoa; phylum Chordata; order Ceratodontiformes; family Protopteridae; genus Protopterus; species Protopterus annectens. Next base: position 29,688,445 of record NC_056745.1, read on the forward strand.
GCTAGGAGGCTAGGAGGCTAGGAACAGTCACTGAATCCCAAAATGACTTAACCATCCTGCTGGAAGATTTGTCTCAAATAAATAACTGGTGTCAAAAATCAAGGTCGAAAACTAAATGCCAAAAAATGCATTAGTGTATCCTTTGGAAAGTCATTTACCCCAGGGAATTACAAACTGACAATACATCCCTAAGAGTTGACTTGGTAGTTCAGGTTTTGGGAACTTAACAGCGACTCATCTTTTGACTAACATGTGTCTATTGTTGTAAACGTGTCCTTCAATATTGCACAACATATAAAGAAATGGATTGTGTCTAGATCTAGCAATACCATTATACCCCTTTACTCGGCCCTCATTAGGCCAGTCTTTGAATGTAATGTCCCCTTTGGCATGTAAATTTCCAGACACGTAACAACTGAATATCCACAGAGATACCTTACAAGGCCTAAACAACATGTCCTACATTGACCAACTCAAACTTGGCTACACTTAAAATGGCCTGCAAGGGCAGCTAGTTTAGTACTTACCTATGAGCCTATAAATCTGTGAAGCACAAAGCTAGGTGTGAATTTAAAATAACATCTAAGAACAAAAATAACTACAAATCTTACTTTAAAAATGTCTGGAAGTTAAGAATTAATACCTAACAATGTTAGAAGTTAGCCCACAATAATATTGCTCACTTTGACCCAATGGAAATAGCTAATAACGTTTTACTCCAGCTACAGTTATAACTCCACAGATTTAAGAATCTCAGCAAATTATTAACAATTATTGTTATTATTATATAATAATAATTAGTAGTAGTAGCATTATTAATTATTAGTACTAATTCATTACTTTGGTTACTGTGGTAAAAGTTCCCTCAGCCCTCTCAGAATCTAAAAACACCTCATCCAGGGCACTGATAATATACTAGGTGGCCTGATTTTAACAACCTGTTATGGCCTAGTTGGATCCCTGCTTAACATTTGTAACCTAAGCAACTCCACTAGTTACATTCCCAAAGTCTGGAAATCATCCAGTAAAGTATAGTTACATAAGGGTGGCCCAGCCATGGACCTTAGTAACTACATGCCCATTAGTCATAAGAGTGGCTCGACCATGGACCCTAGTAACTACAGACCTATTAGTCATAAGGGTGGCCAACCATGGACCCTAGCAACTACAGGCCCATTATTCACAAGGGTGGCTCAACCATGGACCCTAGTAACTATAGCCCTATTAGTCATAAGAGTGGCCCGACCATGGACCCTAGTAACTGCAGACCCATTAGTCATAAGGGTAGCCAACCATGGATCCTAGTAACTACAGGCCCATTAATCATAAGTGTGGTCCGACCATGGACCCTAGTAACTACAGACCCATTAGTCATAAGGGTGGCCAACCATGGACCCTAGTAACTGCAGACTTATTAGTCAGAAGAGTGGCCCAAGAATGGACCCTAGTAACTACAGACTCATTATTCATAAGGGTGGCCCAAGCATGGACCCTAGTAACCACAGACCCAGTAGTCATAAGAGTGGTCTAACCATGAACCCTAGTAACTACAGACCCATTAGACATAAGGGTAGCCTGACCATGGACCCTAGTAACTACAGGTCCATTAGTCTCACTAGCCTAATAACTAACACCATGAAGAATATTATCTCAGACCTCATTAATATGGATATTGACTCTCTCTTAATCATGGGCCCTCATCAGGTCAGCTTTGTTTAAGGAAGGTCCTACCTCTAAAGCTTATTAATTGTTTGAAAAAGTAAACAATCCAGAGAATAGTGGTGATGCAGTATGTATAGCATGTCTGGGCATGACAATGACCATTGACACTATTCTTAATGCAGGCATTACTAACATACTTGTAAATCTGAGTAGAAATCCTTTTGTTATGCAGTTAAAAATAACTGGTTTCCTGATAGAACCCATGTGGTTAGAGCTGCAGGTGCTACATCTGAAAATGAAGTTACCCATAGTGTATCACAGGGCTTAGTGTTAGGACCTCTCTCATTTGGCATCTATTTCTCTGACCTTCAGACTAACACTCCCATCCTATGGTTATCTAAGTTTGCAGATGAGTGCAAGCTGGGTGTTAATATTTGATATAGTTGATACTAATATTGTTCAATCTCAGCCTCCATACAGATTTTGTACCCAGTGAATGAGAAACATCTACTGTTATCCCCTGCATAAAGGAGGACCTTCCACATACCCATCTGGAGCATTTCTCCCCAGGCCTCCGCTGAAAACAGGCTCTGTGGAACCTAGTCGGACATTCCCGGTCAACAAATGTTAAATAAAAATAAAAAAAAAAATACCCAGGCATTTACAGACTCCTAAGTCTAATCAGCCTTGTATGCAAAGCCTGAAAATACTTATATTAGAACTAACAATAAAGACAAAGGCAACCTGCAAACACTGGACTTGTCTGAGTTTGGATTAGTCAAGGATAGGTCAACCTGGTAGACATTTTTGAAAAGGTCACCAAAGTAATGGATAAAGGTAAAATGGTACACACCACATTCCTTGACCTAGCCAAGGCTTCTGAAGCTATCGCCCACTCAGGCATAGTAGAACAACTAAACAAACTGTGAATAAATGCCTACATCATCTGCTACTGCCAAATGGCTCATAGATATGACACAGGAAATCAAAACAGGAGAAACTACATTCACAACAAGATCATTAACCAGTAGAGTCCACCAGGGGTCTGTGCTGGGACCTCTACTGTTTGGCATCTACTTCTCTGAAGTAAAGGCCAATACCAAAGGGCTTAACGTAACTAATTTTGTAGATGACTGCAAGGTAGGAGCCATCACTGAATGCACAAATAACTAAGATATCAAGGTATTTTATAAACAAATAACTGATGCAAAATTATGGACTGAAGCTAAATGCCAAAAAATGCATTATCATGTCCTTTGGGAAGTCATCTTTCCCAAGGAACTACCACATTGCAATATATCCCTGACAGTTGACCCAATTATTCAGGATTTGGGAACTTATGTGGACAGTGACCTAACTTTGACCAACATGTCCATCATCATAAGAAAGTCCTTCTACACTGCACAGCTTCTAAACAAAGGGATTGTGTCTAGACCTAAGGATGTCATTGTCCCCTTTAATTAAGCCCTCATTAGACTAGGCTTTGAGTCAGTCCATAAAGGACATATTGTTTAGGCCTTGCATCATTTTAGTAAAGTGTCTCTGTGGGTGTTCCAGTTGCTGCATGTGTCTGGACAGACACACTGACCATAGCAATATGCACACTTTTCAGTCCGAGTTAATGTCTATAACACTTTCCAGTCTACACTGCTATATCCTTTTCTAGTCACTCATACTCAGGAATTTTGTCAGTTCCTTGAGAAATAAAAAATAAGTGACTGTCTTAAGCTTTGTGTTTTATACCATAATTAATTTTAATCATCTGCAGGTGACCTATAGCAACAGTTTCAGCACATCTTGTTCCAATTCTATTCATGTTTTTTCCTCAATGAATATTATGATTATTCCAAAGTGCTCATAATTCTCCCACTCAAAGCTGTGTTCACTTTCAAATTTTGGTTTGTTACTATTTGTAAGTCAGACACAATGGCCAATTCAGTTGTCAAGTTGTAACCACACACATCTGTAGCAGTAAAAACACACTGTTGGCATCAGCTGGCAAACACACAAGCATCAGGTAGGTGTCCCTATGGTTGTGTTTTGGGGTAGGAGTGAATAGAAGAGGACGTAGCAGTGTGGACTGGAAAGTAATAGTGACACTGACTTGGAGAGAAAAGTGTAGATGTTGCCAGGGGCAGTGATAGTATACATTATATTGTGTTTAGAGAAAAAATACATTGAGTCAGAAAATGTGCATTTGAAATTTCACTGCCTGTGCACACTAAAACAACAGTAAAGAAAAGTAGAAGGTAGCATCAGTGACCTGTCTGAGAGGTAAGACTGGCAACTGCATTATTATTTAATGATCTGTCTGAAATAAGACTATTATTTGGTGGATGATAAGAGCATTTGTTGCAGACATATGAACAGCTGTGAGTAGCAGAGCAGAAAACGGTTTCTAGAATATTTAAGCCTCCCACATGTTAAGGATTGATACAAGCATTTTCTAACGTTATTTGCTGTGAAAGTGCTATTCGAATGATGAGATGAGGGAACTCCTTTACTGGCACACCACACAGGCAGTTTTGTCTGATGTCTATTGTCACATACAGATAACTAATTAAACGTTACAGGGCAGGAAATGTGATACTAGGGCTTACTGAGGGAGGGAAAAAGGGAGGAGTAACTTGAAAAGGAAGTGAAGCACATAAAATCAGTATTGCCCAAAAAAGTCTGTTATCTCAGCAATGAGTTGCTATTTCTGGAGGCTTTTTTCATAGAATGTGTAACACATCAGTAAGAAAAAGATTTGTAAGAGTCATTGCAGGACAGTAAGTGAGTACTGAGGCCTCTCAAAATTAACACTGCTTGTCTGTTCTTCAATTTTAAGTCAATAGAACTAAGATGCGACAGTCCAGCCATGGGCACTATAATCTCAACAACTGTGCCTTCACAGTGCACTATGGGTAAGATATAGCTTTAGAAGAAAGCAAGCTCTGATCAGGATACCTGCCCCCAGAAGGACACTGAGGGCTACAAACACAGGAATATTAGCAGTGGCTACTACTTTCTGATGAATACAAGTTAGCAATGTGTAGAAATTCAAAAAAGATAAAAAAAAAGTTTTTTTTTTTAATTTTTTCCCCAAAGTGGTCCTTTAACTAGCCTTCGTTTACAACTGCAGATCATCAAGACAGCCCAGACATGCAACGGTCAGCATTTGGACAGCAGAGCTTCCCTGGTTTGTGCTGAAGGTCTCAGAATACAGTAGAACAGGGGCCCATCTTACAGCAGGAATGTGAACTCCATATCCAGAGGAGAAGTGGTTTTAGTCCTGTGCCCAGCCGGAAGTAAAGGCTGTGTAACTACGGCTTTGATTACTGGGGCCAAGGAACTATGGTGACGGTCACATCAGGTAACCACATTATTTGTAATGTGTATGTCTGAAAATACTTTATAGCTTTTTTTTCACAATCAGATAGACCAGTAATGTTTTTACTTATGCTGTAAAAACAAGAGTGTTTCTGTTATTCATGGCTTTACATTTTGTCATGAAGGAAAACAGAACTATTTACAGTAATCATGGAGTATAACTTCAAGTTTTTGTACGTAAAACTATTACATGTTTAGACATTTGAAAAGTTTGAAATATATTTGTAAAAACTGGTACAGACAAGCAGTAAAAAATGAATGATTCTGAAACTTAGGTTTTATTTTAAAGCACTGGTTAGCCATGTGCAACAGTAAACTGCAAAGTGTATGTTTATGATTAAGTGAGTAAGCTTATAGATTATCTGCAAATATAGGTCAGGTGCTTTTTTTTGGGGGGGGGCTTAATTGTTTGCAGAAATGTCAGTGAGCAGCCTGATGTAATTATGGGCTGGCAGTGACCAAATAAACCCAGCAGGCAAACATGAGTCTGTACCCCCAACACACACTCAGACACACACGTACAGGCACACACACACACACACACACACACACACACACACACACACACACACACACACACACACACACACACACACACACACACACACACACATTTTCACACACCTCACTCACATAAGCACTCATACATTTATATTATTTATATATGTAGATATAGATATATATAAAAACATACACACGCATACACACACACGCATCCATCTCAGTCATGTAAGCACTCATACATTTATATTTTATATATAGATATAGATATAGATATAGACACACACACACACACTCACACACACACACACACACACACACACACACACACACACACACACACACACACACACACACACATTCACTATGTGTCTGCAGGTGCAAATGAGAGATTGTAAACGTATACGGAATTTGAACACAGTTACTGCCTTTGATAGAACAGCTGGACCCACTTTTCATTTTTCATGCGTATTCTTATAAAGTCTTACCAATTTATTTCTGCCATATTGCATCCTCTAAAACTAAACACAGTGTTACCTACTCAAATTGAATTTGTACACTGTACCTTACATGATTTGTTCCTGGCAATATACCTGGTTACATTTGGTGTTTTGGATTCACAAACTAGACATGTGCACACTATTTTTCATTCTAGTATGGAGGTAGGCTCCTTTGTGTATGTTTCTCATCAAATTTTCTTAACAGTTGCATATTTAGGTGCTTACCTTGTCCTTCTTTGTCAATATATAGCATTTATGTACAAGCAAATGGTTCCTGATGCATTTTTACTACCTACCTTATTAGTCCTGTACTTGAGTGGCTCCCTTAACCTTGTAAATAGCTTGGAATGGCAAGGTTTAGGGGATCTAAAGCTATAG
>NC_056745.1:29695357-29727857 GCF_019279795.1 Protopterus annectens
TATAAACCCTTAGCAAAAACAAAATAAAGTGTGGTACACTTTGTAGAACTTTATAGTCATTCAACAATCTGTAGTTTACCTATATCTTAAAAAATGACAAATATCTTTTGCTGAGATGTTTCTGAATGCACATATTCAGGCTAGGAATCTGTTTTACAAACATTGTGTTATTAATCCAGTTCTGAACTGTGGTACCTGCATACAAATTAAAAAAAAAAAGAAAAGAAACAACAGGATCACTGTTAAATGAAAACCTAAATCCGAAACTACTTCTTTTTAAAAACTCAATGAACTCAAAATGTCTCTACATTTAATAGGTAGAAAAGCATTAAGCAATAAAACTAATCCACTTCTCCATGTTATCCCTAAAACGATCATACTGCGCTGTAAGATAGCATTTTCTGTTAACTAAGCTAAATGCAGATTTAATTAACAGCTACAGAAAAAAAATAATTAATTAAAAAATAGTGAAACAAACTTAATAACTGAAACAAATAATCTGTAAGAAAAATGTCAGAAGAAACTTCCATTCTGAATTTTTAGGACCTGACCATATTACATTCTTGCAGTATAGATGCACAAGGTAAGTAGATTTCATGACAGAAGAACTTTTATTACATCTGTCTGAATCATTTCGCTGTTACAGTTAATAAAGAATAAATAAATACATTAATCAACTAATTCATTTAATAATAAATCAATGTCATGAGTGTCATCCACATAGTTATGAACAATTTCTTTATTAAAGTTTGTTTTTTTGTAAAAGAAATATGAAAAGTTTACATTCATAAAATGTCAAATGTATTTATTTTAGACATAAGTACACAAGACACATAATTTCCTAAATGGAACAGTCTTTTTATATTTGTGCATATTTGTTGATTTGCTTACTTATTTATAACTAAATAGTTCTGAGTTTTAATATTTTGGAACTAAGTTGTCAGTCCAAACAGCAAGGATGTTTATAGGAAAAATCCTGGGGTTCATTTTTACAAACAATAGATGCGTGTCAGTATGTGATATGCGTGTTACTATGTTATATAGCACACAAATAATTAACCAACAACACAGTCAGCTGTTGATATTATGGATACAAACAGATTGTGGCAAGCAATGTGACATCTCCACCAATAAGTAGAACGATAAACATTTATTTAGGTAATTACCCCATTACAGGTGCAAAAAAAAAAAAACATAAGAAATGTATATGGTCTAGATAACATGTGCGATATATGAAGAAGAGGAGAAAGAGATGAATAGCAATGCGGAGATGAAGGTATTGTACTAGCAATTTGGCTCTATCAGTAAACCAAATCAGTGTCATAGATAGGATAGAGAGAGGTTGTAAGAAGCTTTTTAGTAACTTATAAACTTAAAGGACAACTATGACCTTACACAAAATTTACACACAAAATGCTTACAAAATGATTGTTATACCGATCTGTATAAAACGCATTCTGAGTGTAATCGACAGAGGTTATTATATCTGTTTTTCATCACATATTCCATACTTGCACACACGCATGTACATGCATGCAAACACACAAACACACACACACACACACACACACACACACACACACACACACACACACACACCAAGATAGTTGACCACATTAACTCTTCAAGGTTAAAATTCAGGGGGAAGTTTTGGGCCTGTTCTGTTTTAAGGACTAATGTAATGGGGCAATAATTGAAATGATATACCAAACTGTCAGTTTGGTTAAACAGTTTATTAATTAACATATTTATAAATTACTGACAAATCTGTTCAAAGCATGTGTTAAACTATGTTGTAAAATCACAGCAGTTTTGAAAGTACCCAGTAATGGAGTGGCGTAGCCGCGTATGCCTTAGATGTAGTAATGTAAGTATGCAAACAGCAGTCTTTCTCCAGAGTCTGCATTTTCATACAGCTAAATTCACATTCCAGGGTCAGTACCATCTTTGCAGCTGAAGCTATAGTCTGGTAAGGAGCGGGAAGTAGTGACCAGAGTTTAAGACTAACTGCACTTTGTATTAGGCATGGACTGAACTCAATTAGTACATTAAAAACATTTCTCACTATGCTTGGCTGACTGAAAAATTACAACGGAGAGTGGTGCTAATTTCTTGGCAAGTATGCTGCAGATGTACAAAGATTAGAACAATGTTATTGAAAAAACAGTGCCTGGTGGCAGGAAGTCAAGTCAGATGTTATTTATTAACAAGGGAAAGGGATCTCTGAAACAGCAGCGAGTTGCTGAATGTGGTAGCCACAGTATTTCTTTTTGAAGGTTTTTTTTTGTCTTCATTTCTCTCTTTCTTTTCAGAGACTGTGTCCTGTAATTTATGTGTGCAGATTATAGGTTCAGGCCTCACATACCCGCTTATAAATCAGTAGTGAAAATTCCTTAACAGCAAAGTCTGAATTAATTTTTTATTCACTTTGGTAGTTAGACTGGATCACTAGGGTTAATTATCAGGACAGCCATATCACAAGTGAAATAATTTGTGGTAAATTATATAAAAAGAAAATAGTTAATTTATGCTGAGAAATTTTACACTGATATGTGCCAAGAGGCATCAGTGAGTTACTAGGATAATGGTGACAAGTGCTGATGTACAAAGCTTGCAGGTAAAAGCACTGGTTATGTACAACAAGAACAAGATAGTGGTGAGGATACAAGATATCAGGAAGTCACTGCTATAGTACAAGTCAGTCATAAGTGCTGACGTACAAAGCTTGCAGGTAAAAGTACTGGTTACGTACAACAAGAACAAGGTAGTGGTGAGGATACAAGATATCAGGAAGTCTCAGTTATTAATTTCTATAGTACAGGTCAGTTGTAAAAGGATTAATTTTCTTAGGATGAATATTATTTCCTGAAGTGTAAGCCTGCTTTTATTAAAAAGTCCCTTACATATGTCATCTGCAGTATAACAATATGGCACTATTGTTCATAGTAAAACTGTTTTTTTATGGATTTTACTGACTAGATCTTGAAGAGAAGTAAAATATTATTGAAAAGAAACTTCATTATCAGAAATACTGCTACCTTGGGAACGGTGTATGCATGCATACAGATGTATATGCATGTATGCATATAAAAATCTGTAATAGTGATGTTATGGGATATACTAAGATATGAAGTAATGGATGCATTATTTTTTTAAAACTTTTACAGGAAGAGAAGTAGCTGGATATTAGTCAATGCATTTCTACATAGTTACACGTTTGCAAAGTGTTGCAGGAAATGAAACCTAGCACATTACATTTACACTCTGTATCCACCAGAATAAGTAAGGAAATAAATAGCGTGTATATTTCTTAGTAAGATCTGACAAAAGCTATCAGAATGAGCAAGCCTATTCTGGAATGGTACCCACTTCCTAATATATGGTATGTTCTGATAGTTAAACCTCAGAATTATCTGTTATCCCACATAGGTGGCAGTTCACTTAACACAGAGAGTGTGATAAGAGACCTAGGGACCCAGGCAGACAGTAACCTCTCTTTCGATAACCACATCGCTAAGGTAGTTAGAAAATAATTCTACATGACCCACGTTATCACAAAGGGGTTTGCATCTAGAAAAAAGGAAGTTATTGTCCCCTCTACTCATCACTTATAGACCCATTATTGAGTACAATGCCCCATTCGGGATGTACCTTACTAGACACCTGCAACAACTAGATACACCTCAGAAATACCCCACCAAGAGGATAACGGGCCTGAAACACATGCCCAATGCCACCAGGCTAAAAAAACTTCAACTGTACTCGGTTGCATACCGGCTACTCAGAGGTGATCTCTGCCTGAAATACAAGGCTATGTCAAACCCCGAATTGCTGGAAATGCTCCAGCTAAGGAAAACCCAATCTACTCAAGCTACACACTCTAGGGACCTTAACCTGACCTCTACAATAAACAGGACTTGTTGGAGGGACAGATTCCTGTTCCAGAGACTCCCCCATCTCCGGAATAAGGTCCCCAGATATGTGAGGCAGAGCTCCTCATTAGCGCTCTTCAAGAAGAATCTTGTTGAGTGGATGGGGAACAGGAAATTCACCCTGGGAATCACTTCTGTGGCCCTACTCGACAGAGGCACAGGTAACTAAATCACATGGGAGGCGCAAGCCAAAACATTTTGGCTAGGCTTAATTATGCCCTAGGGCCAATAGCCTAGTACCTACCTATGAACCTATGAACCTATATATATTCCAAAAGGTATCATCTGCAAATGAATGCACAGTTTCTTAAAAAAATTCATGCTAAAGCTTCCATACTTTGTAAGCCTATCAAGAAAGTGTTAATAAGACAAACACCCACCAGTGAATATCCATTGTTCAGTTAAGATGCAGAAAGGAGGGAGAAAGTGTTAGCTGTCAGGATAATGGATACAACATTAGGAACACTGGTGTACAGTGTGTGTTAATACACCTACAAACCCTTCCAATCAGATGGAAACTTCCAAATACTGTGATTATCTGTAATAATAGTTAAACTTTGATTAAATACACTAGGTCAGAGGTCCATAACCATGAGAGAATATTCCACTGAAATGCAATATTTAGTTTTCAAAATTCAATTCTCCTAATATCTGTAGAAAAAAAAAAGAATATGGCATCTTAAGCACCTCAGAATAATACTTACATAAACTGTATACCGTTACAATGCTATTTATCAAGCTATGCGACCAAACTGAAATCAGAACGGGAGTACTGAATCAATAAGTTTGCTTTACTCTTTTTAAAATTCTAAAAATTTGCATTTTATGCAGTGGTTTGATTTTTTAAATTGTTTTTAAAATACCTCAGTAGTTTGTAATCTGTGAGTGTTTCTCTGTGAGAGTCTCACTGCAAGAGATCCAGGTATGTTACTATGTGGGAGGTAAGCTATTTGTATGGAAGCTAATATTTTATTTGAACTGTAACTGGGACAAAAATTTCCAGAACCATTTTATTACACAAAATTTCAACATATGTGTTGAAATGTAGATTTTAAATCTTTGATAAAAAAGTACTAAATTAGGTCAAAGTTCAAAGGTTTCCTACAGAGTAACTAAACAATGGTATGCACCTCAATTCAGGTTTATTATTGCATGGTTGTAGTTAGCAGTTATTTACATCCTCATATGCCAACTTTTCCTCAGATGCCAACTTTTAAGTAGAAAACAAAAATATAAAAGATTATTTTTTGAATGGGGAATGTGAAACTGTGTGTTTGGTAATAACTATTAAGTCTACCCAGACACCCTGAGCCAACATAAACTCCATATATTTGATGCTTTTATGTATCGTAAGCTGTTTCCTAGGGTTCCCATTGTAAATTTTAAGACTGTAAATGTGTCTCTTGGAAAAGCAAGAATTTAAGTGTAGTTTTAAAGAAATATTCTAACCCCCCAGTACTTATGTTAAACTGAAGATAAACATTCACAATTTCAAGACATGCATTAGCGAGTTTGAACTTCCAGTAGCAGACCACTCTCCCAATGCCACTAGCTGTAGTTACACCTGACTATGCTTTAAACTAAGGCTGTCGCCTAGCTTCATAACTTTTGCAGTGAAAACCGCAACTTGTATTTGTGGGTTAGTACAGCATACAATGTCAGCATGCAAACTTAAAAAAAAGCAGTATAAATGGTATTCTTTAAATCAGGACTACAGGTTTTAAGATGCACCTAGAAATATAGCCAGTATAAGGAAGGATGAGAAGTCTGAATATATTAATTTTCTTCTGTAATTTTGCAAGCCTTACTTTATATATGCAATCCTTCCAGTAACATCCTGGCATTCCCAATTTGGATTATGTAGATCTAAGTATTGCCAAAGCAAATGGCCTGTAGTAACCTCCTGCCAACCACCACCAACATCGCTCTGTACCACACTGACCTACAAGGTAAAACATTGTATGACACTCACAGACCCAACCAGCATCGACTTCACTCTGTATCACACTAACCCACAAGGTAAAACATTGTACCACACTGACCCACAAGGTAAAACATTGTACCACACTGACCCACAAGGTAAAACATTGTATCACACTGACCCACAAGGTAAAACATTGTACCACACTGACCCACAAGGAAAAACATTGTATCACACTCACAGACCCAGCCAGCACCAGCTTCACTCTGTACCACACTGACCCACAAGGTAAAACATTGTATCACATTGACCCACAAGGTAAAACATTGTATCACACTCACAGACACGACCAGCACCAACTTCACTCTGTACCACACTGACCCACAAAGTAAAACATTGCAGCATGCTTACAGCAGTCCTTTGTACTTTTTATTGTTGTTGTTCAAAATGGTGGTCCATCAGCATCACCTGTGCTCTTGACAGGTTACACAACATTTCCTTATCACAATCTTAAGTAAAACTAGCAGCAGATGGAAGATGACTTATACTTTGGTCAGTTGTCTGCTGCAGTTTAATTGTTTCTTGCTGTCTGCCATCTTATACAGAGCTATAATGCTGTTGCAATATTTTGATATACCAGACTTGGTATGCACCTACCCTTCAGGCTGACACATACTCAGACAAATCTTATTTTACTGTTTTATATGTCTGCAAGTATTCTAGGCAAATCATTAGAATCTATAATTAACTATAGGTCTGGCAATATAAGTAAATATGTTACAGCAGTACGCTGTAAACAAGCTATAATCTGCTGACCAGTGTTCGATTCCTGTGTAGTTATATTTGTAAGCTGACCATGGAAATATCAAATAACACAATCCTGAAAATGAAATGCCAAATAACCTTGAGCAAATCTTTTGCTCTTATCAAAATTTTTGAATTTGTACAAATGTGTCTTAGCTAACAAAGAATATAACAACATGGTTTCATTAGATGAAATGGAACCTTCTGCCATATAAGCCAGTCTGTTAATTTGCCTCTTGATTTGATTTTGTCCTTAGGGTTTATGCTACCACAGCTCATTCAAAGAATTAATAATATTATTCACTCTATTCACCACTCTGACACTGTCAGTTGTTCTACATAGTTAACACTATCTTAGGTGAAGGAATTATTTCCTTTTTAAGCTGCTGATTTATTGTTTTTAACGTACTAAAGTGACAGAAAGTGATATGTGCAATTTATAAAGGGTAGTTTTAACTTCAGCTCTGACTACCATGTGTCAGAGTAACAATAGAAGCTAGTTAAATATGTCTGAAATCATTACAAAAAATCTATTGTCTGAAATTCAACAGAGCATACAAAAATGTAAGTGTTATAATTACACTGTGGCGTTCACACTTAAATCCCCAGTGTGGAGTTCAACTGTCTGAATAGTGTACTAGCTGTTAATGTGACATAATAGCTAATGATTCATTATGATCTAAAACATACAAACCAAAATGAAGGCAAATCTGCTGTAACATGCCAAACCACAAAGCTTAATGATGTGTTTTTGGTTTTACTTTTGATGATCTAAAATATCTTGATGGAAAGCTGCTGCAGTTTATTATTTCTAAGTTGCTATAAGAATGTGTAAAATGTAAAGTTTAAAAAATATGTGTGTGTGTGTGTGTGTGTGTGTGTGTATATATATATATATATATATATATATATATATGTATATGGGTCTACTGTATAACGTTGAAAATACACATCTTTGAAATTAGTAGGCTCACACCTTCGCGAAAGTGTACTTTCGTGAACATCGGTTCAAAGAACCGATAAAAAACATTAAAACATTGTTTTTGCAGAGGCAAGCCCTCTGCACTTATATGGGGGCTGTGCCCCCCCACACCCCTACTTAAATATACCAACTCTGAGATCGCACTACAGTGGGGAAACACATAAACTTCCTTTCCCCACTGTGGTGTGCTTAAGGACCCGTATTCTTTAACGGTTCATTGAACCGTTCTTCGCAGAAGTGCACTTTCATTTAAGTGCACTTTTGCGAAACCGAAACTCCACTGTTCGTTTTCGAACAAGTGGAATTTTGGTGTTTTCTAATAGACCCATATATTTTTATATATATATATATATATATATATATATATATATATATATATATATATATATATACATACACACACACATATATATATATATATATATATATATATATATATATATATATATATATATATCAAATGGCAAACACATATCAGAAATTATTCAGAATAATATGAAAGTGCATAACTCACATGCATGCAGGATGGCTAAATATGTGGTGAGCATACCTATTCATATCCCAGATGGATCGGATGCCACCAATACTGATGTGTGCAGCCATTTATTATAACCACCTACTACTTCCTGTGAACTCTGCATATACTGTCTGAGTAGTCATGGGGTTTCCATTTTTTCAACCCCCCCCCACTACTTCCTGTGAACTGTGTATGTACTGTCTGAACAGCCTTGGGATTACATCAAGTTGTAGAATGTATACAGGCACTGATATCAGGGAGGAAAGGTGGCGGTGTACACTGCCATGGGTATCAGGGTAAATCTGTTAGTGTGTCATGTAACAAATGCAATCAGCTTCAGTCATCTCTGGGATGTACAGCTGCAGGCATTAGGGTAATTCAGCCTTGTGGAATATGCAGGTACTGAAATCAGGGTAACTATTCTTGTGGCAACAGGTTAATTTAAATGTGGGGTATACAGTGACAGACAAGGTATTCAGCTGTTGTATCAGGTTATCCTCAGAGTATACAATGATAGGCATTAGTGTCATTCAGCGAATGGGTCATACAGCCAGTCATATCAGGTTAAGGTATCCTCTATGTATACACTGGTAGACATTAGTGTCATTCAGGGAGTGGGTCATACAGCCAGTGGTATCAGCGTAAGGTATCCTTGGGGTACACACTGATAGGCATTAGTGTCATTCAGCGAATGGGTCAAACAGCCAGTGGTATCGGGTTAATGTATCCTTGTGGTATACACTGGTAGTGTTAGTGTCATTCAAGGAGTGGGTCATACAGCCAGTCGTATCAGGTTACAGTATCCTCTATGTATACACTGGTAGACATTAGTGTCATTCAGGGAGTGGGTCATACAGCCAAATGTATCCTTGGGGGTATAAACTGGTAGACATTACTGTCATTCAGCGAATGGGTCATACAGCCAATGGTATCAGGTTAATGTTTCCTTGGGCTATACACTAGTAGGCATTAGTGTCGTTCAGTGAATGGGTCATACAGCCAATGGTATCAGGTTAATGTATCCTTGGGGTATACACTGATAGGCATTGGTGTCCTTCAGCAAGTGGGTCAAACAGCCAGTGGTATCAGGTTAAGGTATCCTTGGGGTATACACTGATAGACACTGGGGTAATTTAGCTGGCAGAGTGTGGAGGCAGTAGAAACTCCAGTGGTAAGACAACTGCTAACATTTGGAGAGGTCTGCTGATGGGATATGTAGCCACTGACAATGGCTGCATCATTTTGTTGGATTTATTTAGTAAATTTGCTCTTAGAGTGTATAACCACTGAAGTTTTATGAACTCTTGTGTTCTTCTGTTAGGGTTGGTGACCTCTGAAATTTTATTCATTTATTTTATTTGACATTTGTTTACTGGGAAAGTTCAAATTGGACAGAGCCAATTTTCAGTGAAGGCCCATGGAAAAACTCTCTAGACATATTTTATTAACACATTGTAATATTTAACTACTTACATGAAGGTATGTTGTATGTTACAGTGGTGTCTTGACAACTGGGCTGCTTGAAAATGATAACATGAAACTACATACATTTGGTGATGGTATAAGTACATGACAGTAACATGATCATATACAGCCTGTGATATTTGGTGGGGGTATAAGTACATGACAGTAACATGAATGCTTACAGCTAGTGACATTTGGTGATGGTATAAGTACATGACAGTAACATGAACACATACACCCTGTGACATTTGGTGAGGTTATAAGTACATGTTAGCAACATGAATGCGTACAGCCTGTGATATTTGGTGATGATATAAGTACATGACAGTAACATGAACACATGCAGCCTGTGACATTTGGTGATGGTATAAGTACATGACAGCAACATGAAACATATATAGCCTGTGTCAGTTGGTGAGGGTATAAGTACATGTAAGTAACAGGAATGCATTCATCCTGTGACATTTGGTGATGGTATAAGTACATGACAGCAACATGAAACATATATAGCCTGTGTCAGTTGGTGAGGGTATAAGTACATGTAAGTAAAAGGAATGCATTCATCCTGTGACATTTGGTGATGGTATAAGTACATGTCAGTAACATGAAAGCATACAGTCTGTGACATTTGATGATGGTGTAAGTACATGATAGTAACATGAACTCATAAAGCCTCTGTCATTTGGTGATGGTATAAGTACATAACAGTAACATGAACACATAGAGCCTGTGAGATTTGGTGAAGGTATAAGTACATGTCAGTAACATGAAATGTATACATCCTGTGACATTTGGTGATGGTATAAGTACATGACAGTAATATGAAGTAATCAGTAAGTGTTATATTAAAATT
The DNA here is from genome assembly GCF_019279795.1 of Protopterus annectens. Classification (NCBI taxonomy): domain Eukaryota; kingdom Metazoa; phylum Chordata; order Ceratodontiformes; family Protopteridae; genus Protopterus; species Protopterus annectens. The sequence continues at coordinate 29,705,831 of NC_056745.1, forward strand.
AAAATGAATAGGCAGTAATTTGTTAATGGTATAAATTATAGGGATAGTCAGTGAGTGATGCAATCAGAAATGGAGTAGTCAGTTTTTGTTATATTAATTATATTATTTCCACTTTTGAAAATCCAAGAAGGAATGTCAGGTGAAAATGAATGAGTGTACTGAGCTTTTAAGTTAATTCTACATTTAATGCAGTCGGAGATGACTTAAATTACCAGCACCATTTCAGCGGTATTTTAAATTAGTAATGACGACCATGCAAAGCATTCATGAGACTCTGTATATGAAATGGACATACAGCCAGGTGAATGGGCATTTATTAACTCATTTATTTCACTTATTTAATATATTTATTGTTTGTTTGCTTCTTAACCAGGTATGTGGGCAGGCCCGAAGATCCTTTTTAAACATGACATAGACCACCCAGGCAAATACAAACACGCACGTACAGATCCATAATTATAAAAAAAAAAAAAAAAGTGCAGTAATATACAAATACACACATACAGATACATAATTACAAAGAATAAAAACAGGAATATACAAATACATAAATAAATAAATAAAAGCAGATGTCCACACTAGGCTGAACAGCCTTTTTTAATAAAATAACTGTATAAAATGGTAACTGTTTTTGCGATTCTCATCTTCTTCAGACCATGTCTCAATATACAAATACACACATGCAGATACATAATTATAAAGACTAAATAAAATAATATACAAATACACACATGCAGATACATAATTACAAGGAATAAGTACGTGTGTGTGTGTGTGTGTGTGTGTGTGTGTGTGTGTGTGTGTGTGTGTGTGTGTGTGTGTGTGTGTGTGCATATGTATATATATATATATATATATATATATATATATATATATATATATATATGTATACATATATATTTGTAAAACATATATATCTAATTAATCTATTATGTTGGCTTAAAAAGCTTCACTAGCAGAGACACTGTCTTATCATAAGACATATCTTAAACATGCAAGACAGGCTTGTTATTATTGACATTATATGCATGACAGACGTGTTATTACTGATATTACACGCATCCAGACTTGTTACTGACATTACACTTCAATTTATGCATGAAAACAACACAGTTTGCAAAAATAGGGAATTTAATCTAGTAGAAAAAAATAAGGCTACAAATTTATGTTTTTTCTGAAAGAAGGCTGGCCAGAATCAGTGTAGCTCTAAAACTGCCCTGTTTTTTCTGGACAGTCTACAGCAGAGCAGGAAGGCCAAGCTTCACTGTGATGCAGCCTCAGGTTTGCTGCTTACAGACTGCTAGAGAATCCTGTATGGATTTCAGCAGTTACAGCTGTGCGACTGTTATATAATCCCACATGACCTAACAAAGATGGGAAAAGGCAGTGCTGAAGGACTTAAGCCTAAAATGAATCGCTATATAATTCCATATGGAGTACGATGATCATTGCTAATGGGCTGCTATATAACCCTATATGGACTCAGCAGTGTCTGATAAGAGACTGCTAAGTAGTCCTGTATATACTCTGACAATCACAGCTGTGTGGCTGCTATATAATTCCATATAGACTCTTAAGAATCACTACTGAAGGACTGTTCTGTTATGCCATATGAAATCCATTAGTCTCTGTAGAAGGACTGCTATATAGCCCCATGGGTTCACTATGAAATCTCGAAATACGGAAATCCCGAATTTCAGTATTTTGAAATTACATAGCCGAAACCTTCAAATCCCGAAAACCCATAATTGCGAAACTCAAAATCCCAAACCTACACTACACACAGAGCACACACATAAACATACACACAACATCCCTCCACAAGCACACAGACAAACCTAAATCACATATAAGTAAGGGGGGCAAGCCCCCCTGCACCCCCCATATATGGGGCTTACCCCCACACCCCCCTACTTATATATACTTACTCCAAGATTGCACAATCAGACACACAAAGGTAACTCACACCCACACATTTCACAGTCCCTCGCACACACACATCTCAGTCACAGTGCACACTGACACACTAAAGCCCCTAAGCAACACACTTACACTTACATACATACATACCCGAACTAACACCTAACCATTCACACACCGCAACACCAGAAGCACTAATTCAAAATCTCCGTACTTCGGGATTTTGAATTTCGCGCTTCTGGTGTTTCGAGATTTCAAGGCTTCGGTGTTATAATTTCGAAATACTGAAATTCGGGATTTCAGTATTTTGAAATTACAAATGGAACCCAGCACCATATGGACTGTCAGTCACCAACAGAAAGACTTATAATTTAGTTCTGTATGGACTCTCATAGTCAACATTAGTAGACTGCTGTATTAACCTTTGGGGAGTCTCAAGTGTCACTACTGAGTGATTGCTGTATAATTCAGTATGGCTGGGCACCCAGTGGTGTAGGGGTATTATTATATGTAGTTATATAATGTCTTTGGGGATCTCCAGGTATGTTTCTGGCAGCAGTCTGAATGTCACTGCGGAGGAGCTGCTACATATTGTTTTATGGACACTTGAGACTCACTGCTGATGGACTGTTGACATCCCATAATGACTCCAAGCTGTATTTCTACCTGAATAGTGTTTCGCACCACGGACAGACTACTGAATAATCCATATAGACTCAGCTGTTATGCTGACCACAGCCTAATAGACACTTTAAAGGGATTGCTCCATACTTCCTTATGGAACTCATTTTTGGGTTGTGTTACTGACTGCAGTTTTACAGTTACATTTGGGGAACTCCTGTAAGGGTTTCATAGTTTGGTATAACCGCCATGGCTCTAAGACCTTATGAAATCAGATTCCACATTAAAAGAATACATATTATTACCACTATGTATAAATTTAATTTAAAAATCTGCAAAAATGAATAATCCTGAGTCATATATAATCCAGTATGGACTCTAATAGTCTTGCACAGGTCTTTGCTAAATAATTTGAGATGTGCACTGATAGCACAGAAGGACTACTATATAACCCATGTGAAATGTAATAGTGTTGAGGCAGTGCTATATTACCCCATATGGACTTCAGTTGCCACTGCTTGGGCTGCTATACGTACTCCTGCATGATGCCTTATAGTAAATGTATTCTTCATTCATTCGTTACAGTTTGATTACAACAGCTGAGGTGTTGCTATATAAATGCATGTGCTATTTCATCTGTCTTAGCTATAGTCAGCTAGTTACTGCTGGGGGCTACTGTGCAATTACAGGTGGTATTAAAGTTAATTATTGTCTGAAGCTTGACTGCTACTACTGAAGGGCTTTTCTAGAATCTAAAATGGACTTCTGAATGTGTTGTCTATCTAGAGTCTTAACAGTTATATTTATGAGAGCAGCTACATAGCATTCCCATATGGACTGTCAGCACTAAAGGAAGTGCTGATCCCAACAACCCCTATGAGGATGCTGTCTTGCCAACACTTTAACTGTTTCTGCTGAAACTATTGTTCTCACGTATTTCAGTTTGTTCCAGCCTAAAAATAGGGTACCATGTTTCACTCCAAATCCCCGAGACTCCCTTCCAATGAATGAACTAGTAGATGCATGTCTAGAAACCTCCTTGATTTTTCCATGGCATTCCTGCATGGCATGTCTTTATCCTTTATCCAAAAGGTTTGTAGAGGATAGGAATCCCGGCCCAGTGATGTAATCTATCTGTGGCAGTTTAATGATGTTATCTCTCTGTGGTAGTTTAATGATGTCATCTATCTGTGGAAGTTTTGCCTGAAATTCTGATGTCCAGAAGGAGACTGCTAGACTAGGTCCTTTTTGTTCATAGCCTAAACTCTGAGGAAGCCATTAACTCATTGGGTACTCAATCAGTAAAGTACTGCATGGTTCAGGCTACCCTCAGAAACTTCTTGTTCTGGTAGGGGCTCTATTGTTTGAGCTGATATTCTGCTATTAGTTTACTTTAACTGCAGCTTGTTGTTTTACCTTGATAATTAGTACTCTAGTTTGCTAACAAGTTTGTTATGATTATTAGTTAATAACTGTAGATTTTTTGCATAATCTAATTTGACATGTGCCACTGACTTTTGATTCTAGAAAAATCATATAAATTTTAGTTGAGGTATTTGTTATCATTTAGTAATGATCCATGCCACTATGGAATATGCAAATAAATAAGCACTAGTTACAGGTGACCCAGGATATGTTTTTTGTATGATATATTAATGGACCTACAGCAACGTCTCCTTTCCTTCACCATCTTTAGACATGTGTCATGTCAGTTTTTTAGTAGTATCACAACTTATGACTGTTTCAGGACTTGGGGCGAGTGATGCAGAGAGGGTCTGCACGAAGATTCATCCTGTAAGCCACATGCTATGTCTTCCTCCCACAGCAGGGGAGATGAAGAGAGAGATACTGTTCACTGCATATGGTTGTGTGCTACATTTACACCCCTGCATTGCTGTATGAGGGAGCTTCACCCCCTCCTTCTCATTATAATGTCTCAAGGTGCTGCTCCACCTTTAAATAATTTGCATAAACTTTTCCAGACTTTCATCTCCCTGCTCAGAATACAGTGTGGTCTTTCATTCTTTGACATGTCTTTTAGTTTCAATGTGTACTGCATGTACAGAAAGATAAAGCATATATATTCCATACCCTGTTAACTTCAGTGACTGCAGGTGGGCTAAACTTTTATTAAAGACAGAGTCATAAAGTTGTGTGGGGCATATTTGTGAGAGCTGGTGGAGAAAGTAAATCTATAACTGAAAGTATTAAAGCATAGTGTGTCTTTGTGAGTCCGTAATCGAAAACAGTAGGAACCGATCATTGTACATACTAAATCCTAGTGTGTCTTTGTGAGTCTGTAATCGAAAACAGTAGGAACCAATCCTTGTACAAACTAAAGCATAGTGTGTCTATGTGAGTCCATAATCGAAGACAGTAGGAACCGATCTTTGTACATACTAAAGTGTATTGTGTCTTTGTGAGTCCGTAATCGAAAACAGTAGGAACCGATCCTTGTAGATGATAAAGTGTATTGTGTCTTTGTGAGTCCATAATCGAAAACAGTAGGAACCGATCCTTGTACATACTAAAGCATAGTGTGTCTTTGTGAGACCGTAATCAAAAGCAGTAGGAACTGATCCTTGTACATACTAAAGTGTATTGTGTCTTTGTGAGTCCATAATCGAAAGCAGTAGGAACCGATCCTTGTACATACTAAAGCATAGTGTGTCTTTGTGAGTCCATAATCGAAAGCAGTAGGAACCGATCCTTGTACATACTAAAGCATAGTGTGTCTTTGTGAGTCCATAATCGAAAACAGTAGGAACCAATCCTTGTACATACTAAAGCATAGTGTGTCTTTGTGAGTCCATAATCGAAAGCAGTAGGAACCGATCCTTGTACATACTAAAGCATAGTGTGTCTTTGTGAGTCCGTAATCGAAAACAGTAGGAACCAATCCTTGTACATACTAAAGCATAGTGTGTCTTTGTGAGTCCATAATCGAAAGCAGTAGGAACCGATCCTTGTGCATACTAAAGCATAGTGTGTCTTTGTGAGTCCGTAATCGGAAGCAGTAGGAACTGATCCTTGTACATACTAAAGCATAGTGTGTCTTTGTGAGTTCGTAATCAAAAGCAGTAGGAACCGATCCTTGTACATACTAAAGCATAGTGTGTCTTTGTGAGTCCGTAATCAAAAGCAGTAGGAACTGATCCTTGTATATACTAAAGCATAGTGTGTCTTTGTGAGTCCGTAATCAAAAGCAGTAGGAACCGATCCTTGTACATACTAAAGCATAGTGTGTCTTTGTGAGTCCATAATCAAAAGCAGTAGGAACTGATCCTTGTATATACTAAAGCATAGTGTGTTTTTGTGAGTCCGTAATCAAAAGCAGTAGGAACCAATCCTTGTACATACTCAAGCATAGTGTGTCTTTGTGAGTCCATAATCGAAAGCAGTAGGAACCGATCCTTGTGCATACTAAAGCATAGTGTGTCTTTGTGAGTTCGTAATCAAAAGCACTAGAAACCGATCCTTGTACATACTAAAGCATAGTGTGTCTTTGTGAGTCCGTAATCAAAAGCAGTAGGAACTGATCCTTGTATATACTAAAGCATAGTGTATCTTTGTGAGTCCATAATCAAAAGCAGTAGGAACCGATCCTTGTACATACTAAAGCATAGTGTGTCTTTGTGAGTCCGTAATCAAAAGCAGTAGGAACCAATCCTTGTACCTGCAGTATTATTATCATGGATCGCTCAGATAATAACAGATGAAACACGCATGACTTATTCACAGTAACAGGTTACTTATCAAAGGGAGGAACTGTTATTACTGTCTAAAAATACTCCTCTCACTCATAGCCTTACTGGTACGTGTCACAAATGTCCTTTCAAACAATTCTGTAGTGCTCATCTGAATGGAAAGTTGTGTAACTGATTAGATGTGCATGGCTTTAGATGGTTAGCATACAATGCTTTTAATTTTGGTCTGTAACAAAGCAAACCATTTTTGTATTCTAACTCACCATATGTGTGTTGTTTCTTTACAGCTCAGAAGGCAGCTCCAACAGTGTTCCCAGTTGCTTCATGCTCTGAACCAAGCCCAGACGGATTCATTTCATTGGGCATTTTAGCAACCGAGTTCTTACCAAGCGATATAAGTTTTACTTGGAGATCCCAGCCATCCATCGACACCTCACACTTTCTGCCGAAGACTTATCCATCAGTAATAAGCAGCAAGGGAACTTACACAGGCAGCAGTCAACTTCTGTTACCCCTCACAGACTGTCAGAAACCAATTAAAATTTTCTGTGAAGTTAAACACTCAATAGGCACAAAGGAATACTCTGTCTTCTGTCCAGGTAAAGTAAACTTGACATTTGTTATATGTCTGTTTCCTCAGTGTAAACTGTGACACAGTAGAAAATGTTTTGTTTGATTCACAGTGAAACTTTCATGCAGTGAAGCCCCTGACAGCTAGTACGTCATCAGTTCATTCTTCATTCATTCATTCATTTATTCACTCATTTAGGTCAAACCCCGCGTAGTCCTGTACAGCTAGGTCACTAATACAGTCAAAACTGTCTCACCCAGTCCTACATAACTTAGTCATTCAGCTAATGAAGCCTTACCCAATTCTGGGCAAGTAAATCATTCATTCAACCTGTCATTCATATCCTACCCAGTTCTGCACAGTAAGTCATTTAGCCAATGAAGTTCCATCCAGTCCTGGGCAGCCAAGTCATTTGTTCAACCAGTGGTGACTCACTCAATCCTGGTCACCTAAATTATTCATCCAGTTGAGTCCCACCAAATATTGGACAGCCAAGTGAAGTCATTCATCCATTCAACAAGTGGAGCCCCATTATTCATTCAGACACAGAACAAAGTCATTCATTCCTGCACTAGAATCCTGCCAGAATGAGGACAGTAACATCACAACTTCCATCTAACAACTTCATCATTTCCAGTCAGTGAAGTCATTTTTTGCAGTATTACAGGTGTCCTGCTAAAAACACAGAAAATCAGTAACTCATTCAGTTATTCACTCATGCATTCATTTATCCACACCATGACACAATCATTCATTCATGCATTCATGCATTAATTTATTCATACTTTGAAAAATTCATTCATTCATTCATTGTAAAATTGGAGATGTCACTAGCCCTGGTCAACAAACTCATTCATTTCAGCAATGCTGTTCATCAGTCCATTGGAATCTCATATAGGAAATTTGTTTCTTTGTAACTTTTTCTCCTAAGCGGAACCCACACTTGAAACAACCATTGATGCAAAACACACTGGCTGCTGATATCGAATTAGCTGCCAAAGTTATTCTGCTTTTGGTTTTCTGCAGTTACTAATGAAGGCCAAAGTAAAATTCTTATTTAGTGATGAAAGGGTACATTACAAGTACTGAAACTGTGAGCTGCTTTGTTCAGCCAGGACACAAACAAGTAAGACATGGTTAGATGTGACCACTGCTGCTTGTTTAGGAAATTGCCTTTCTTTTAGTTCTCCATTTCAGTAGGAGTGCTGCCACAGTGTTGCCACCTTTATGGCAATGAAGTTATGTGGTCTACAGTTATAGCACTATATTCTCAGACACCATATACATCATTTTCACAGAAACATATGAAGATGCTGATGCAAGAGGGTACATTGTTGACCTGGGTGATGATGCCAGTCATTAGCAAACATCACTGCACTGCCAAGGACTACTATTTCTGTTATCTGCCCAGGCACTGCTCAATCTATCCATTGCCCTGCACTGCATTACCTCTGCAGTACATTTCAAGGTCCCACTACTCTCTCTGTGAAAGAGAATTTCCTAAGTCAGTTTTACATCAGCTCCTTCCGTGTGCTACTGTTGTCCCCTTCTGTTATTTTTACCATTGCATTTAAATCTGCCCTTTCCTCATGCCCTGTAATGAACTGTTTCTGAATCATAACCCCCTCCCCACTTGTATTATTTGCATTCCCATCAATAAGAGTGTCTCCTTCTAGCAAGTTCTCCATTCTTCTCAGCATTTTAGTAACTCCATATTGTGCATGTTTTTCAAGTTTGTGACTACCAGAGCATGATATAGCACTGCAGATATATCATTATCAGTACTATGGGGTGTGACAGAATGAGATAACACTCCAGATATAGCATTACCATGGCACATAATAGAACGATATAGCACTGCATATATAACATTATCAGTACTAAGGCATGTGACAGAATGATATAGCATGCCATTTATAGCATTACCATGGCACATAATACAATGACATAGCACTCCAGATATAGCATTATCAGTACCATGGCATGTGATAGAATGATATAGCACTGCAGATATAGCATTATCAGTACTATGCGGTGTGACAGAATGATACAACACTCCAGATATAGCATTACCATGGCACATAATAGAATGATATAGCACTGCAGATATAGCATTATCAGTACTATGCGGTGTGACAGAATGATACAACACTCCAGATATAGCATTACCATGGCACATAATAGAATGATATAGCACTGCAGATATAGCATTATCAGTACAATGGCATGCGATAGAATGATATAGCACTGCAGATATAGCATTATCAGTACTATGCGGTGTGACAAAATGATATAGCACTGCAGATATAGCATTATCTGTACCATGGGGTGTTACAGAATGATATAGCACTCCAGATATAGCATTATCAGTAATATGGGGTGTGACAGAATGATATAGAACTGCAGATATAGCATTATCAGTACAATGGTGTGTGATAGAATGATATAGCACTGTGGCTATAGTTATCATGGCACATAATAGAATGATAGAGCACTGCAGATATAGCATTATCAGTACTATGGGGTGTGACAGAATGTTATAGCACTGCAGATTTAGTATTACCATGGCACATAACAGAATGATATAGCACTGCAGATATAGCATTATCATGTCACATAATAGAATGATATAGCACTCCAGATATAGCATTATCAGTACCATTTCATGTAGCATAATGATCTATCACTGCAGATATAGCATTATCAGTACTATGGGGTGTGACAGAATGATACAGCACTCCAGATATAGCATTACCAGTACTATGGGGTGTGACAGAATAATATATCACTGCAGATATAGCATTATCAGTAATATGGGTGTGACAGAATGATATAGCAGTGCAGATATAGCATTATCAGTACTATGGGGTGTGACAGAATGATATAACACCCCAGATATAGCATTACCATGGCACATAATAGAATGATATAACACTGCAGATATAGCATTATCAGTACCATGGCATGTGACAGAATGATAAATCACTGCAGATATAGCATTACCATGGCACATAATAGAAAGATATAGCACTGCAGATGTAGCATTACCATGGCATGTGATAGAATGATATAGCACTGCAGATATAGCATTATAAGCACTATGGGGTGTGATAGAATGATATAGCACTCCAGATATAGCATTATCAGTACTATGGGGTGTGGCAGAATGAAATAGCACTACAGATATAACATTACCATGGCACATAAAAGAATGATATGACACTGCAAATATAGCATTATCAGTACCATGGTGTATGATAGAATGATATAGCGCTGCAGATATAGCATTATCAGTACCATAGCATGTGATACAATGATATATCACTGCAGATATAACATTACCATGGCACATAATAGAATGATATAGCACTGCAGATATAGCATTATCAGTAATGTGGGGTGTGATAGAATGATATAGCACTCCAGATATAGCATTACCATGGCACATGATAGCAAGATATAGCACTGCAGATATAGCATTACCATGGCACATAATAGAATGATATAGCACTGCAGATATAGCATTATCAGTACTATGGGGTGTGAAAGAGTGATATAGCACTCCAGATATAGCATTACCTTGGCACATAATAGAATGATATATCACTCCAGATATAACATTACCATGGCACATAATAGAATGATATATCACTGCAGATACAGCATTAAAAGTACTCTGGGGTGTGACAGAATGATATAGCACTGCATATATAGCATTACCATGGCACATAATAGAATGATATAGCACTCCAGATATAGCATTATTAGAACTATGGGGTGTGACAGAATGATATATCACTGCAGATCTAGCATTACAATGGCGTGTGTTAGAATGATATAGAACTCCAGATATAGCATTATCAGTACTATGGGGTGTGACAGAATGATATAGCACTGCAGATATAGCATTATCAGTACCATGGTGTGTGATAGAATAATATAGCACTGCGGCTATAGAGTTATCATGGCACATAATAGAATGATAGAGCACTGCAGATATAGCATTATCAGTACTATGGGGTGTGACAGAATGTTATAGCGCTGCAGATTTAGTATTACCATGGCACATAATAGAATGATATAGCACTGCAGATATAGCATTATCATGTCACATAACAGAATGATATAGCACTCCAGATATAGCATTATCAGTAACATTTCATGTAACAGAATGATCCATCACTGCAGATATAGCATTATCAGTACAATGGGGTGTGACAGAATGATATAGCACTCCAGATATAGCATTACCACAGCACATAATAGAATGATATAGCACTCCAGATATAGCATTATCAGTACCATGGCATGTGACAGAATGATCTATCACTGCAGATATAGCATTATCAGTACTATGGGGTGTGACAGAATGATATAGCACTCCAGATATAGCACTATCAGTACTATGGGGTATGACAGAATGATATATCACTGCAGATATAGCATTATCAGTACTATGGGTGTGACAGAATGATATAGCAGTGCAGATAGAGCATTATCAGTACTATGGGGTGTGATAGAATGATATAGCACCCCAGATATAGCATTACCATGGCACATAATAGAATGATATAGCACTGCAGATATAGCATTATCAGTACTATGTGGTGTGACAGAATGATATAGCACTGTAGATATAGCATTAGCAGTACCATGGCATGTGACAGAATGATATACCACTGCAGATATAGCATTATCAGCACTATGGGGTGTGACAGAATGATATAGTCCTGCACATATAGCATTATCAGTACCATAGCATGTGACAGAATGATAAATCACTGCAGATATAGCATTACCCTGGCACATAATAGAATGATATAGCACTGCAGATATAACATTACCATGGCTTGTGATAGAATGATAAAGCACTGCAGATATAGCATTATAAGCACTATGGGGTGTGGTAGAATGATATAGCACTCCAGATATAGCATTATCAGTACTATGGGGTGTGACAGAATGAAATAGCACTACAGATATAGGATTATGAGTGCTATGGGGTGTGACAGAATGATATAGCACTCCAGCTATAACATTACCATGGCACATAAAAGAATGATATGACACTGCAACTATAGCATTATCAGTACCGTGGTGTATGATAGAATGATATAGAGCTGCAGATATAGCATTATCAGTACCGTGGCATGTGACACAAGGATATATCACTGCAGATATAAAATTACCATGGCACATAATAGAATGATATAACACTGCAGATATAGCATTATCAGTGCTATGGGGTGTGACAGAATGATATAGCACTCCAGATATAGCATTACCATGGCACATGATAGCAAGATATAGCACTGGAGATATAGCATTATCATGGTACATAATAGAATGATATAGCACTGCAGATATAGCATTATCAGTACTATGGGGTGTGAAAGAATGATATAGCACTCCAGATATAGCATTACCATGGCACATAATAGAATGATATATCACTCCAGATATAACATTACCATGGCACATATTAGAATGATATATCACTGCAGATACAGTATTAAAAGTACTCTGGAGTGTGACAGAATGATATAGCACTGCAGATATAGCATTACCATGGCACATAATAGAATGATATAGCACTCCAGATATAGCATTATTAGAACTATGGGGTGTGACAGAATGATATATCACTCCAGATATAGCATTACCATGGCACATAATAGATTGATATATCACTACAGATATAACATTATCAGTACTATGGGGTGTGACAGAATGTTATAGCACTGTAGATTTAGTATTACCATGGCACTTAATAGAATGACACATCACTGCAGATATAGCATTACCATGGCACATAATAGAATGATATAGCACTGCAGATATAGCATTATCAGTAGTATGGGGTGTGATGGAATGATAAAAACCTCCAGATATAGCCTTACCATGACACATAATAGAATGATATAGCACTGAAAATATAGCACTACCATGGCACATAATAAAATGATATAACACTGCAAATATAGCATTATCAGTACTATGGGGTGTGATAGAATTATATAGCACTCCAGATACAGCATTACCATGGCACATAATAGAATGATATAGCACTGCAGATATAGCATTACCATGGCACATAAAAAATGACATAGCACTCCAGTTATAGCATTATCTGTACCGTGGCATGTGATATAATGATATATCATGGCAGATATAGCATTACCATGGCATATAATAGAATGATATATAGCACTGCAGATATAGCATTATCAGTACCATGGCATGTAACAGAATGATATATCACAGCAGATATAGCATTACCATGGTACATAATACAATTATATATCACTGCGGATATAGCATTATCAGTACTATGGGGTGTGATAGAATGATATAGCACTCCAGATATAGCATTATCAGTACTATGGGGTGTGACAGAATGATATAGCACTCCAGATATAGCATTACCATGCATATAATAGAATGCTATAGCACTCCGATATAGCATTACCATGCACATAATAGAATGATATAGCACTGTAAATATAGCATTATCAGTACTATGGGGTGTGAAAGAATGATGTAGCACTGCAGATATAGCATTACCATGGCACATAATAAAATTTTATAGCACTCCAGATATAGAATTATTAGTACTATGGGGTATGACAGAATGATACAGCACTGCAGATGTAGCATTATCAGTACTACGGGGTATAATAGAATGATATAACACCCCAGATATAACATTACCTTGGCACATAATAGAATGATATGGCACTCCAGTTATAGCATTATCAGTACTATGGGGTGTGTCAGAATGATATAGCACTGCAGATATAGTGTTATCAGTACTATGGCATGTAATAGAATGATATAGCCTTGCAGATATAGCATTACCATGGCACAAAATAGAATTATATAGCACTCCAGATATAGCAGTATCAGTACTTTGGGGTGTGACAGAATGATTTATCACTACAGATATAACATTACCATTGTGTAGATAGAATGATATAGCACTCCAGCTATAGCATTATCAGTACTATGGAGTGTGACAGAATGATATAGTACTCCAGATAAAGCATTACCATGGTGCATAATAGAATGATGTAGCACTGCAGATATAGCATTACCATTGCACATAACAGAATGATATAGCACCGCAGATATAGCATTATCAGTGCTATGGGATGTGACAGAATTATATAGCACTGCAGATATAGCATTATCCATACTATGGGGTGTGACGGAATGATATAGCACTGCAGATATAGCATTACCTTGTCACATAATAAAATGATATAGTACTGAAGATATAGCACTATCAGTACCATGGCATTTGATAGAATTATATATCACTGCAGATATAGCATTATCAGTACTATGGGGTGTGATAGAATGATATAGCACTGCAGATATAGCATTACCATGGCACATAATAGAATGACATAGCACTCCAAATATAGCATTATCAGTACCATGGCATATAATAGAATGATATAGCACTGCAGATACAGCATTATTAGTACTATGGGGTATGATAGAATGATATAGCACTGCAGATATAACATTATCAGTACCATGGCATATAATAGAATGATATAGCAATGTAGATATAGCATTATCAGTACTAAGGGATATGATAGAATGATATATCACTGCAGATATAGCATTACTGTGGCACATAATACAATGATATAGCACTGCAGATATAGCATTATCATACTATGGGGTGTGATAGAATGATATAGCACCCCAGATATAGCATTACCATGGCACATGATTGAATGATATAGCACTCCAGATATAGCATTATCAGTACTATGGGGTGTGATAGGATGATATAGCACTGCAGACATAGCATTATCAGTACTATAGGTGTGACAGAATGATATAGCACTGCAGATATAGCATTATCAGTCCCTATTTGTGGGTATTTGTCCCCTCATTATTTTTGGCTTTGTCCAGATTTCTAGAACTAAGATGTTGAGAGGTATATTTACAGCACATTGATTTTCCTCATTAAAAAGAGCAGATTCCCAAACTTTCATAAGGTGTGGTTCGATATACATCAGTATAAACAAACCTCACTATCTCACCTGTCTTCCCTGTGTCCTTCTCCTCCTCCTCCATGCTGCCCCTGTTTCGTGTTACCTGTATCATTCATACCATCCCCATCTTACATCACCACTTTTTTAAACAGTGGTGTAAGTTTACGTTTCCTTTACCTCCTTCAAGTGATCTATCCATTCAGGCTTCCCCCAGTTTGTTGTTCAGTTCATCACCTAAGTCTTACATAGTGAATGGATGAACATCACAGCAATTTTGTTTAAATGCTCAGGGCATTAAATCCTAATATATGGCTTAAAATATTATCTGTTTTGGAGGATGTGGGATTCATACTACAGTAGACAAGATTTACATAGTGATTATATTTTTCACTTATTTAGTAAATGTTTATGTGCATTGTACCATGCAGAGTATTAAAAGAATCAATTTAGCATTAAATGTCATTCTGTTGAAGGGGTGTGAGATGCAGAAAAGCAAAGAATGTGCCCTTTGTAATGAGAACTTATTTGTCACAGTTGCCACAGTAATGTTTTTCATATTTAACTCCTTGTTTACAGCATGCTTGTTCTACTGCCCCAGCTCTTGCATTTTGAATATGTTCTCATCTTATCTTTTTTTGGTTGCTTCTAAAAGTAAGATGTGTAGTTCATGTCTAACTACTAAGGTTTTATACTTTGTTTTATAGAGTTTACAGCGATACTTCCAAAGGTGTCCATCTTTCCACCAGCAACAGAGGAGTTTACGTCTACTAACCTTGTCTGCTTGGTTGAGGGTTTCAGACCAAAAAATGCAAAGGTTACGTGGTCCAAAAACAGGCAGCCTGTGAATATGGGGGTATTAACTTTTGCAACAGTTTTAGATGAAAACAAGAATTTCACTACAACCAGTAGTCTGAGAATAACACGTGAAGACTGGAACAACAACGCTGTATTTATGTGTCAAGCCTCACATCCGAGGTGGGATGAAACAGTGACAAAAAACATTAGCAGAGCAAGTGAGTAATGTAAACCTGATCCCCTCTGCTCAGCATAATACAGTTTTAGTTTAGGAACTGTGTTGCCTCATATGTAAATTGCAGAAACACAAGAAGTGTTGGCAGACAGTATTACATTAGCAAGCTTGGCCACATGGCTTTATTATATCCTCGGTGGCCGTTATTTTGTTTGAGCCATTGCATTTTATAAAGAATCCTACATGCAGCCTGCCTGCCTCCTCACTGTTTGATGTTGCCTACTAATATAGCTGGCGTTATACCACATGGCAGAGTTCCACACTTCTCTGCTGCCTATTTGTTTTAGGATCCCATTGATTATATCCACTACAGATTATACTGTCTATATATACTATCCTTTGTCCCTCTGTCAGAGGACAGTGTATTCTTCATCCCTTTGTCCCTCTGTCAGAGGACAGTGTATTCTTCATCCCTTTGTCCCTCTGTCAGAGGACAGTGTATTCTTCATCCATTGCCCCTCTATCTGAAGACAGTGGTACTTTGCCTTTCCTTAATATTAGATTTTTTTGTTTGCTTTTCATAACAAGTACCCATTCACCACTTTTTGTACAGCATGTTTGTGTCTCTCAGTAAGTTTCCTTACTGCTCCCTACTACATCCTGTTGCCTTTGTTTTACTACTTCCATTTAGTAATGGTCTCTTGTCACTTGTTACTTTCTGTATTGAGTCTTGTAAACCACGTGTTTCCACCAGGGATTTATCTTTGCAACATTTACCCTTACTATACCCATCCCACTCACATATTCCAGACATTCTGTTTGTGTGGCCCCACTAATATACTTCGAACATTCTGTGTGTGTGGTCTTCCTGTACACATCATCCCACTCACATATTCCACACATTCTGTTTGTGTGACCCCACTAATATACTTCGAACATTGTGTGTGTGTGGTCTTCCTGTACACATCATCCCACTCACATATTCCATACATTCTGTTTATGTGGCCCCACTAATATACTTTGAACATTCCATTCATGTGGTCTTCCTATACACATCATCCCACTCACATATTTCCACACATTACATTTGTGTGGCCCCACTAAACGAGCCCCACTAATATACTTTGAACATTACATCTGTGTGCTCTTCCTGTACACATCATCCCACTCACATATTCCACACATTCTGTTTGTGTTGCCCCACTAATATATTTCGAACATTCTGTGTGTGTGGTCTTCCTGTACACATCATCCCACTCACATATTTCCACACATTACGTTTGTGTGGCTACCGATCCTAAGTAGGTTCTTCTTGCTGATATTTAGATAGCTGTCATACTGCCTTTGTATTTTACATTTGCCTGCACTCATTTAGATAATAAAGTTATGTGACTGCCTCTGGCAGCAATAGTGGGTGAGTCTGTGGTTCTGAGTAATAAAACAAGGTTCGACAGATTCTAAACCAAGAGCTCAGTGAGGTACATTGGGAAGGTAGTTTGGAACAGTAGCAAATACATAAAATGGAAATACCAAAAATGGTGTGCAGACCTGAAGAGCAGCTGTTACAGATCCTGATTAATCCATTATGTATTCCAGTGCTCTCCTGTTAATAAATGAAAAATATACTCAAAGTACAACGACTTTGACAATGGAGCTTAAAGCATTCATATATTTATTACTGGGTAAACCCACTAGACAAAGGTGTCTCATTTCAAGGGCAACCCTGTCCACTCACTGGTTGAACCACTTCCTTCTGTTACATAGTATTCAAATGGAAACTGAGAGAATTAACCCAGGACTACAGAACAGAATTAACCTGCCTGCCTTAAACCTCTGTACCTGACAATCAATTAACTAAGTTACTTATCTGTATAAAGAGAGGTTAGTATGATTAAGCCCCTTTATAGTCCAATATAGCTACATAATAAACTTACTAATAAAGACACCTTAGCTAATGCAACATTGAGAAATGAAACACCTTGCCCTGTCTAGTTTTACAAATCTAGAATTTCACATTCAAACACACTGAAACTACAACACAAGAGGAGCAATAACAAATGTCACCAGCACCCCGAACTTGTAAATATATAAATGTCACCAGCACCCCGAACTTGTAAATATATAAATGTCACCAGTACCCCGAACTTGTAAATATATAAATGTCACCAGTACCCCAAACTTGTAAATATACAAATGACATCAGTACCCCGAACTTGTAAATATATAAATGACATCAGTACCTCAAACTTGTACATATATAAATGGCACCAGTACCCCGAACTTGTAAATATATAAATGTCACCAGTACCCCAAATTTGTAAATATATAAATGTCACCAGCACCCCGAACTTGTAAATATATAAATGTCACCAACACTCCGAACTTGTAAATATATAAATGTCACCAGTACCTCAAACTTGTACATATACAAATGGCACCAGTACCCTGAACTTGTAAATATATAAATGACACCAATACCTCAAACTTGTACATATACAAATGGCACCAGTACCCCAAACTTATACATATATAAATGGCACCAGTACCCCAAACTTGTAAATATATAAATGTCACCAGTACCCCGAACTTGTAAATATATAAATGTCACCAGCACCCCAAACTTGTAAATATATAACTGTCACCAGCACCCCGAACTTGTAAATATATAAATGTCACCAGTACCTCAAACTTGTACATATACAAATGGCACCAGTACCCCAAACATATACATATATAAATGGCACCAGTACCCCAAACTTATAAATATATAAATGTCACCAGTACCCCGAACTTGTAAATATACAAATGTCACCAGCACCCCGAACTTGTAAATATATAAATGACACCAGTATCCCAAACTTATGCATATATAAATGGCACCAGTACCCCGAACTTGTAAATATATAAATGACACCTGTACCTCAAACTTGTACATATACAAATGGCACCAGTACCCCAAACATATACATATATAAATGGCACCAGTACCCCAAAATTGTAAATATATAAATGTCACCAGTACCCTGAACTTGTAAATATATAAATGTCACCAGCACCCCGAACTTGTAAATATATAAATGTCACCAGAACCCCGAACCTGTAAATATATAAATGTCACCAGTACCCCGAACTTGTAAATATATAAAGGTCATCAGTACCTCGAACTTGTAAATATACGAATAACACCAGTACCTCAAACTTGTAGATATACAAATGGCACCAGTACCCCAAACTTTTACATATATAAATTGCACCAGCACCCCAAACTTGTACATATATAAATGGCACCAGTACCCCAAACTTGTACATATATAAATGGCACCAGGACCCCGAACTTGTAAATATATAAATTGCGCCAGTACCCCAAACTTCTACATATATAAATTGCACCAGCACCCCAAACTTGTACGTATATAAATGGCAATAGTATCCCAAACTTATACATTTATAAATAGCACCAGTACTCCAAAGTTGTACATATATAAATGGCAGCAGCACCCCAAACTTCTACATATAAAAGTGGCACCAGTACCCCAAACTTATACATATACAAATGGCACCATCACCCAAACTTGCACATACATGAATGGCACCAGTACCCCAAACTTGTACATATAAATGACACCAGTACCCCAGACTTTTACATATATAAATGGCTCCAGTACCCCAAACTTGTACATATACGAATGGCATCAGTACCCCAACTTGTAAATATATAAATGGCACCAGTACCGCAAACTTATACATATATAAATGGCACCATCACCCCAAACGTGTACATATATAAATGGCACCAGTACCCCAAACTTGTACATATACAAATGGCACCAGTACCCCAAACTTGTACATATATAAATGTCACCAGCACCCAAACTTGTAAATATATAAATGACACCAGTACCCCAAACTTATGCATATATAAATGGCACCAGTACCCCAAACTTGTAAATATATAAATGACACCAGTACCTCAAACTTGTACATATACAAATGGCACCAGTACCCCAAACATATACATATATAAATGGCACCAGTACCCCGAACTTGTAAATATATAAATGTCACCAGTAGCCTGAACTTGTAAATATATAAATGTCACCAGCACCCCGAACTTGTAAATATATAAATGTCACCAGCACCCCGAACTTGTAAATATATAAATGTCACCAGTACCTCAAACTTGTAAATATATAAATAACACCAGTACCTCAAACTTGTAGATATACAAATGGCACCAGTACCCCAAACTTTTACATATATAAATTGCACCAGTACCCCAAACTTGTAAATATATAAATTATTTATTTATTTATTATTTATTTTACATTTGTTGACCGGGCTAGTCTAGCTGGATACATGTCCTTTTTCAGTAGAGGCCCAGGGAGAAAAGCTCCACAATAAAGAGAAAATACAATACATTTACATACAGAAGAAATAACATTAACATAATAATAAAAGAAAACAGCAAAATTTTCATACTGATAAATGATAAATTGCACCAGTACCCCAAACTTCTACATATATAAATTGCACCAGCACCCCAAACTTGTACATATATAAATGGCAATAGTACCCCAAACTTATACATTTATAAATAGCACCAGTACTCCAAAGTTGTACATATATAAATGGCAGCAGCACCCCAAACTTCTACATATAAAAGTGGTACCAGTACCCCAAACTTGTACATATACAAATGGCACCAGCACCCAAACTTGCACATACATGAATGGCACCAGTACCCCAAACTTGTACATATAAATGACACCAGTACCCCAGACTTTTATATATATAAATGGCTCCAGTACCCCAAACTTGTACATATACGAATGGCACCAGTACCCCAACTTGTAAATATATATAAATGGCACCAGTACCGCAAACTTATACATATATAAATGGCACCAGCACCCCAAACTTGTGCATATATAAATGGCACCAGTACCCCAAACTTGTACATATATAAATGGCACCAGTACCCCAAACTTGTAAATATATAAATTATTTATTTATTTATTATTTATTTTACATTTGTTGACCGGGCTAGTCTAGCTGGATACATGTCCTTTTTCGGTAGAGGCCCGGGGAGAAAAGCTCCACAATAAAGAGAAAATACAATACATTTACATACAGAAGAAATAACATTAACATAATAATAAAAGAAAACAGCAAAATTTTCATACTGATAAATGATAAATTGCACCAGTACCCCAACTTGTAAATATATAAATGGCACCAGTACCGCAAACTTATACATATATAAATGGCACCAGCACCCCAAACTTGTACATATATAAATGGCACCAGTACCCCAAACTTGTACATATACAAATGGCACCAGTACCCCAAACTTGTACATATACAAATGGCATCAGTACCTCAAACTTGTACATATATAAATGGCACCAGCACCTCAAACTTGTACATATACAAATGGCACCAGTACCCCAACTTGTAAATATATAAATGGCACTAGTACCCCAAACCTATACATATATAAATGGCACTAGTATCCCAAACTTGTACATACACAAATGGCACCAGTACTCCAAACTTGTACATCTATAAATGGCACCAGTACCCCAAACTTGTACATATACAAATGGCACCAGTACCCTAGACTTGTACATATATAAATGGCACCAGTACCCCAAACTTGTACATCTATAAATGGCACCAGTAACTCAAACTTATATATATATATAAATGGCACCGGTACCCCAAATTTGTTCATGTACAAATGGCACCAGTATCCCAAACTTGTAAATATATAAATGGCACCAGCACCCCAAACTTGTACATATTTAAATGGCACCAGTGCCCCAAACCTGTACATATATAAATGGCAACAGTACCCCAAACTTGTACATATATAAATGGCACCATTACTCCAAACTTGTATATATACAAATGGCACCAGCACCCCAAACTTGTACATATATAAATGACACCAGTACCCCAGACTTGTACATATATAGATGACACCAGTACCCCAGACTTGTACATATATAAATGACACCAGTACCCCAGACTTGTACATATATAAATGACACCAGTACCCCAGACTTGTACATATATAAATGACACCAGTACCCCAGACTTGTACATCTATAGATGGGACTTAGAGAATCAAGACCCTTCATTTCTGTCTCCAGCAATCTCTACTTCTCATGTGTTAACTGACTGGTTAAAATATAAATCAAGTGGTCACTAACAGACCTTATAC
>NC_056745.1:29732857-29791510 GCF_019279795.1 Protopterus annectens
CTCCAAACCACACTATTTATTGTGAGCGCTTTTGTCAGAGACAATGCTCCATCTTCATCAGACAAAAAAAAAAAGACGACAATTAACCACTTTATATACTTACAAGTGGATGCAATTAAACCAATCACAAATTAATCTTCAGTAAATGACATTCATTAATTCGTGTAGGGTTATAAAAACATCTAACTCCATTATGGCAACGGTAAACAATTCAACTAATACAAAATATCTTCTCCATTTACAGTGTGTGTACTTAAAACCATATACAAAACATATCCGAAACCTATACATAAATACATGCATATAATAAAAATATACGTTAAAAATTAAAAATTAACAAGGTATTATACCCTTTCAGCTAAAGTACTAGGGGAGCTAAACACATAGTTGATACAAGTGTGAGTAATTATAAAGTAAAAATTAAAAATTAAATAATTTTTCCTACATTTAAAAATGCAATTTATGTACATGAATACACTGTTGGGCGAACCCAACACTTGATACAGGCACATGATTTCTTGTTACCTATTCTACAGATTCCAAAAATATTAGGGACATTCTTTTTAAGAATTGAACCATAATTTTGGAAGACAATGGTTTTAATAAAATATTGGAAGCAACCCCACGATTCAGGTATAGGAGGGGACCCAATACGAAATGCCTGTTAGAGAAAGAGAGAAAAATATGTAAGGGTAGTCTTGGTATGGCAAAATGTGGCAGTTGCCCTCAGTGTAAATTTATTAAAACAGACAATAAACTTTGTATTAGAGACAGAACATACAATATAGAAGGCACATTTAACTGTGACACCAAAGAGGTAGTCTATGTAGCCTTATGCGAGGGATGCGCATCATACTACATTGGCAAAACCGAAAGATAAATAAAACAAAGGCTATACGAACACCAGTACAGCATACACAAACAGATTACTACAAATGCGTTGGCAAAACACATTTTAGATTACCGCACTCACAAGTTTGTGTTTACAGTAATACAACAGTTAGAACATAATATATGAGAAGGTCCATGGGAACTTAAACTTGAGGAATGTGAGCTTATGTGGCAAGTTCGTACATTAGCCCACATACCTCCTGGTCTTAACGAATACATATCAATCAAATGCCTTTTAAAGCTTAAAGCACTTGCTAGGTAGTGCCAATAGCTTGTGGACCAGCACTTTAGTTTTTCTAACTATGTATTTAAGTATATTTTGTATGCCTTCCTACAGTAAGTGTCACACTGGCCTTTGTTTGCCTACCTACAGTCAGTGTCATATTTACCATAAGGTTGCATTTATATATACTTGTCTACTGGACCATGTTTTTTGGTCTCTTATTCACACATATACATATATATTCAGGTACATAAGTTGCATTTTTAAATGTAGGAATAATTTAAGTAAAAATGATTTAATTTTTAATTTTTAATTTATAATTACTCACACTTGTATCAACTGTGTGCTTAGCTCCCCTAGTACTTTAGCTGAAAGGGTATAATACTTTGTTAATTTTTAATTTTTAGCGTATATTTTTATTATATGCATGTATTTATGTATAGGTTTCTGATATGTTTTGTATATGGTTTTAAGTATATACATTGTAAATGGAGAAGATATCTTGTATTAGTTGCATTGTTTACTGTTGCCATAATGGAGTTAGATGTTTTTATAACCCTACATGAATTAGTGAATGTCATTTACTGATGATTAATTTGTGATTGGTTTAATTGCATCCACTTGTAAGTATATAAAGTGGTTAATTGTTGTCTTTTTTTTTTGTCTGATGAAGTTGGAGCATTGTCTCTGACGAAAGCGCTCACAATAAATAGTGTGGTTTGGAGTACTTACAGCCTGTTTAACTACTGAATAAATTAAATAAAATAAGTAGGTAAGTGATTACTGAATAAATTAAATAAAATAAGTAAATAAGTGATAAGTGATTACTGAATAAATTAAATAGAATAAGTAAATAAGTGATAAGTGATTACTGAATAATTTAAAATAAGTAAATAAGTGATAAGTGATTACTGAATAAATTAAACAAAATAAGTAAATAAGTGATAAGTGATTATTGAATAAATTAAATAGAATAAGTAAATATGTGATAAGTGATTACTGAATAAATTAAATAAAATAAGTAGATAAGTGATTACTGAATAAATTAAATAAAATAAGTAAATAAGTGATACATGATTACTGAATAAATTAAATAGAATAAGTAAATAAGTGATAAGTGATTACTAAATAAATTAAACAAAATAAGTAAATAAGTGATAAGTGATTATTGAATAAATTAAATAGAATAAGTAACCATGGCCTGAAGTTAAACGCCAAAAAATGTATAGTCATACCCTTTGGGAAAAACAAGGTAACCCCAAGCTATCATATAGGCGGCAATCCACTAAGCACAGAAGAGGTTATCAGGGACCTGGGGACCCAGGTTGACAGTGGCCTTTCTTTTGACACTCACGTTGCTAAAGTGGTTAGAAAGACCTTCTACATTGCCCACCTGATCATGAAGGGATTCACATCCAGATCAAGTGAGTTCATTGTTCCCCTGTACTCTTCACTTATCAGACCAATGATCGAGTACAATGCCCCATTCGGGATGTATCTCACCCGACATCTGCAGCAATTGGAGAGACCCCAAAAGTTCCTCACCAAAAGGATAAAGGGACTCCAAAATCTGTCATATGCTGCCAGATTGAAGAAACTCCAGCTCTATTCAGTTGCATACCGTCTGCTCAGAGGTGACATGTGCCTGACATACAAGGTCATGTCCAACCCGGAATTAATGGACATGCTCCACCTCAAAAAATCCAAATCCACCAAAACCACTAGAGCAAGCGACTTAAACCTTAGCATGGATATAAATAGGACATGCTGGAGGGATAGATTTATCACTCAGAGACTCCCTATGCTGTGGAATAAAATCCAGGTCCATGTGAGGCAGAGCACCTCGCTGGCTCTGTTCAAGAGAAATCTTGACCTGTGGATGGGAGATTGTAGGTTTACCCCGGAATCATCTCTGTGTCACTGCTGGACAGAGGCACAACAAACTAATGGGCACAGTATTTTTTAACATAAGGGGTGGCGTAAGCCACAAAACTTTGGGCTAGGCTTATAAATGCCTTAGGGCAGATAGCCTAGTATAAACCTATGAACCTATGAACCTATAAGTGATTACTGAATAAGTTAAATAAAATAAGTAAATAAGTAATAAACCCTAGCCATAATCCTTCTGTTCATGTTATTTTACATTTCAAAATTCTTACAATCACACATCTGTTAGTAAACTGTTTAAGAAGTAATCCATGCTTTTGTCATCCCATAGGTTAATCCCTAACTGTAGTAGTATGCCTAACATGTACCACACGCAAACATTTTAAGTCTGAGTGTAATCCTAACCAATCTTAACCCTAATCCTAACTATAACTTTGTTTGTAGGTAGGTTATGCTGCTTTTCTCTATGTTTGTTTACCAGGTAAGTGAAATGGTCCTTTATGGATCACAGGTCACAGCAGTAAGTATTAATACAGCGCTTACAGAATGTTTGGAGTAATAAGTCAACTTATACAGTATGTATTTTGTGAAATCAGAGGAAACTGGAGTACTTGGTGAGAACCCATGCATACATGGGGAGAATATGGGAACTCCACATTGGCAGTAACCTGAGGTCAGGATAGATTGCAGATCCAGAAGGTGTAAGGTGAAAACTTTACTCACATGCAAACGTATCAGCCAAGTCCTAATTCTTATACGTTGACATTGCTGTTAGTCCCTCACATTGTCCTACAAAATAGCCTCAGCAGAGCTGTCTTTTTACTTACTACCCAGTTGTTCTGTCTTTTACCTACGGTGCATAAAACATGTACGCAGATCATACTAGAACAGCAGTATCAGGTTCTAGCCCCAGGGTCCAAGTGACAAGTTCCCATTCTGAGCCATCACTCCTCAAAACATGCCCAGATGTCTTCTGTCATTATTTCCCAGGCACGCTCCTTGTAGTTCTGTCATTATTTCCCATGCACGCTCCTTGTAGTTCTATCATTATTTCCCATGCACGCTCCTTGTAGTTCTGTCATTATTTCCCATGCACGCTCCTTGTAGTTCTGTCATTATTTCCCATGCACGCTCCTTGTAGTTCTGTCATTATTTCGCATGCACCGCTCCTTGTAGTTCTGTCATTATTTCCCATGCCGCTCCTTGTAGTTCTGTCATTATTTCCCAGGCATTTTCTCCTTGTAGTTCT
This sequence comes from Protopterus annectens, assembly GCF_019279795.1. Taxonomy (NCBI): domain Eukaryota; kingdom Metazoa; phylum Chordata; order Ceratodontiformes; family Protopteridae; genus Protopterus; species Protopterus annectens. The sequence goes on from NC_056745.1 coordinate 29,737,108, forward strand.
GTCATTATTTCCCATGCACGCTCCTTGTAGTTCTGTCATTATTTCCATACCCGCTTGTAGTTCTGTCATTATTTCCCATGCACACCCCTTGTAGTTCTGTCATTATTTCCCATGCACGCTCCTTGTAGTTCTGTCATTATTTCCCATGCACGCTCCTTGTAGTTCTGTCATTATTTCCCATGCACACCCCTTGTAGTTCTGTCATTATTTCCCATGCACACCCCTTGTAGTTCTGTCATTATTTCCCATACCCCTTGTAGTTCTGTCATTATTTCCCATGCACACCCCTTGTAGTTCTGTCATTATTTCCCATGCACACCCCTTGTAGTTCTGTCATTATTTCCCATGCACACCCCTTGTAGTTCTGTCATTATTTCATGCACTCCCTTGTCGTTCTGTCATTATTTCCCATGCACACCTTGTAGTTCTGTCATTATTTCCCATGCACACCCCTTGTAGTTCTGTCATTATTTCCCATGCACGCTCCTTGTAGTTCTGTCATTATTTCCCATGCACGCTCCTTGTAGTTCTGTCATTATTTCCCATGCACGCTCCTTGTAGTTCTGTCATTATTTCCCATGCTGCGCTCCTTGTAGTTCTGTCATTATTTCCATGCGCTCCTTGTAGTTCTGTCATTATTTCCCATGCACACCCCTTGTAGTTCTGTCATTATTTCCCATGCACACCCCTTGTAGTTCTGTCATTATTTCCCATGCACGCTCCTTGTAGTTCTGTCATTATTTCCCATGCACGCTCCTTGTAGTTCTGTCATTATTTCCCATGCACGCTCCTTGTAGTTCTGTCATTATTTCCCATGCACGCTCCTTGTAGTTCTGTCTTTATTTCCCATGCACGCTCCTTGTAGTTCTGTCATTATTTCCCATGCACGCTCCTTGTAGTTCTGGCTGAGTAGGGCTAATGCACTCATTTAAAGTCAGTGACAAAAGTGCTACTATGTCAAAGTCTTCATTTAATTCCATAAGAAGCATGTTCTGTAGCGTTCTCAATGTGTTGCGTCTCCCAAGTCTCACTTTGTTTCTGTAGGTAGCCCCGCTGTTTGCCGCTATAGTAAATATTCTGATAGATTCACTTTATCTCCATTCCTCCCTCACATGTTACTGCTGGTTAGTATATATTACCTTATAGATACAGAACCTTAGTATTTCAGAGACTAAAGTACCTCACAGACATCCTTACCTCATTACACTGTGTATACTGCTGGTTAGTATATATTACCTTATAGATACAGAACCTTAGTATTTCAGAGACTAAAGTACCTCACAGACATCATTACCTCATTACACTGTGTATATTGCTGGTTAGTATATATTACCTTATAGATACAGAACCTTAGTATTTCAGAGACTAAAGTACCTCACAGACATCCTTACCTCATTACACTGTGTATACTGCTGGTTAGTATATATTACCTTATAGATACAGAACCTTAGTATTTCACAGACTAAAGTACCTCACAGATATCCTTACCTCATTACACTGTGTATACTGCTGGTTAGTATATATTACCTTATAGATACAGAACCTTAGTATTTCACAGACTAAAGTACCTCGCAGATATCCTTACCTCATTACACTGTGTATATTAGTCAGTCAGTTATCTGATTAGATAGTGTCTTGCTAATGGGAAGTGTTTCTCTAAAGCTTTAAGCATTCATGATGGAAACTCAACCATCATCACACCTCTTTAATGTTAGTGTGGATCAGAGTGCTGTTCCAACTTTTCTTTACTAATGTTTGCACCTAGCAGCTGGGAGGAAAAACTGTGTTGCTATAAAATGTAACGCATGCTATAATTGTTTTACACTATCAATTTCTACCATCAAAGCAAATGGGAGCATTCTCCAAGTGTAATTTAATAGCCCAGCAAGCTCTGAGATACAGTTAAGATGTTGTTGTAACATTACTTATAGTGCACAGAAAAGCAAGAAATAATACAAATTCACAAAAGTGTGATAAGAATGCTATAAAATGAAAAAGAGCTGATCACATCATTTTATTTGCAGGGGGAATACTGAAAAAACCTAAGATTGTTCTTCTTCCACCCACATCAGAAGATCTCTCTAATGGTCAAACTGCATCTCTGACCTGCCTGGTGAAAGATTTTTTTCCCGGAGACCTCTTCCTCAAGTGGCACCACAATGGGGCACCAGTCCCAGATTATGAGTACAGCCACACCAATAAGTTACGAGATGCAGGAAATGAGTCCTTCTCCATGTACAGCAAGCTCGATATTCGTGTCGAAGACTGGAACCATGGTCATTCCTTCTCCTGCATCGTTGGCCACGAATCTCTAGACTTGAATGTCTCAAGCAAAACCATTGATAAATCATCGGGTAAACCAAGCTCTGTCAATGTTACAGTTATTATGCCAGACACAGCTGGTACTTGTTATTAGCAGATTTGTGCTAATTCATTGGCTGTTTGCTTCTACTGTGCTACTGTTAAGTAAGATTCCAGCACGTGTGCTTCATTTTGTTAATGACTGATTACTTGTGAAAATTCAAAATGACATAAGATATCTTAAAATGCTGTACAGATTATATTGAAATAAATACCCTTTCAACATGAAATGCAAAAAAAAAATTGCTCCTCATTTTTATGTTCCCTACAAATAGAAATAACTGCACAGATACAAGTAGCAGAATGTTTACGTTAACTATGTACAAAATGCAGAAACGTACAAACAGACATGCATGTGTAACACAGGCACATCTGAGAACACACACACACACACACACACACACACACACACACACACACACACACACTTACATGCATATATCACACACACACAGACATGCAAACATGCATATGCACATACACACAACATGCATACATACACAAGTACGCATGCAAATGGGTCCCCTTTGAAGTCTCGAAATATTTGAAAGATCGACTTTCAATATTTTGAGATGAAAATAAAGATAGTGCAGTTATTTGAAACTGCACTTTAACAAATGATAGTTTTCCAAATCTGAAGTTGTTGTGGTGTGGTATGCTCTTTATGGTTTGCTGTGTCTTTAAGGTGCAGTGTGGTATGGGATTTAGACATGGCGGACAATGTGAGGTTGTGTACGGAGATTCATAGGTTCATAGGTTCATATGTAGGTACTAGGCTATCAGCCCAAGGGCCTACGTAAGCCTAGCCAACAAGGTTCCCTGGTTTACCCCACCCAAAAAAGTTATTTTCCTGTGCCACTGTCGAGAAGAGACACAGAAGTGATCCCCAGGGTGTATTTCCTATTTCCCATCCACTCATCAAGATTTTTCTTGAAGAGTGCTAATGAAGAACTTTGCTTGACATAGATGGGGAGCCTGTTCCAGAGTATGAGAAGTCTCTGGGACAGGAATATATCCCTCTAGCATGTCCTGTTTATTATGGTGACAAGGTTTAGGTCCCTAGAGCATATAGCTCGGAGGGATTGGGATTTCTTTAGGTGTAGCATGTCCAACAGCTTTGGGTTTGACATAGCTTCATATGTTAGGCAGAGATCACCTCGGAGTAGGCGATATGCTATGGAGTAAAGATGGAGTTTTTTGAGGCAGTCAGTGTAGGGCATTTGTTTGAGGCCGGTAATCCTCTTTGTGAGGTACTTCTGTGGCCTTTCCAGCTGCTGCAGATGTCTTGTGAGGCACATTCCAAAAGGGGTGTTGTACTCTATAATGGGGTCTAATGAGTGTCGAGTAGAGGGGAACAATGACCTCTTTTTCCTGGATAAGAACCCTTTTATGATGAGGTGTGCCATGTAGAAGGACTTCCTGACTACTGTGGTGATGTGACTATCAAAGGAGAGTCTACTGTCCACCTGGGTCCCAAGGTCTCTTATCACACATTCGGTGTTAAGTAGATTGCTGCCTATGTGGTAGTTCATGGGTACAGAGTTTTTTACCAAAGGGGATGACACTGCACTTTTTGGCATTGAGTTTGAGGCCATGGCTCTGACAGCAGGCATCTGTCTCAGCGAGGCCCTTCTGTAGGATGTCCACATCATTTGGGGACTTGACTATGCCTCCTAGTTTGCAGTCATCTGCGAACTTCATTAGCCAGAGGCCTTCTGTGTTAGCCTGTACTTCAGAGAAATAGATACCAAACGGGAGAGGTCCCAGGACGGAACCCTGTGGTACTCCACTTGTCACTGCTTTGAGGTCAGATTTGGAGTCTGCAACTTTTACAGTGTGGGTTCTGTCAGTGAGCCAGTTGTCAACCCATCTTGTGACGTAGGGATTTATACCTAGTTTAGTGAGTTTAGCTATAATTCCAGAATGGGGGATGGTGTGAAATCCTTGGCAAGGTCAAGATAGGCTGTGTGAACCACCTTACCCTCATCTATGGCTTTGGTGACTGCCTCAAAGAAGTCGATCAGGTTCAGGAGGCATGATCTGCCTTTCACAAACCTGAACTGGATGGGATCCAGAGTTTGGAGGTTACCAATGTCTTTGTTTATGAGTTCCATGATGATACGTTCCATGGCCTTGTAGACCAGGCTCATCAGGCTAATAGGTCGATAGTTCCTGGGATTAGTGGTGGCTCCCCCTTTGTGGAGTGGGATAACTGTTGCTGTGTGCCATTCAGTGGGCACAAAGCCCGATGCAAGGCTATTATTGAACATGATGCTTAGGTGGGGAGCCAGTTTGTTCTGAAGTTCATGTAAAATGCAGCCTGGGATGTTGTCTGATCCCATGGATGATGTGTTTTTGGTTTAGACAGTGCAGCTTTTACCTGTGTAGATGTGATTACAAGGACTCTGCATTCTTCCTGTATAGATATGGGCCATTTAGGGGGTGAGAGGGGGGTAAATTTAGCACTGAACCTATTTGCCAGGATGTTGGAAATATCAGTTGGTTCTGTAATTTTTGTGCCTTTGTTCTGTAACTCAGAGTAGATCTGGGTGTTGCCATTGAGATTCTTGACATAGCTATAGAATGCTTTGTGGTTGTCCTTGGAATTAGTGGTGAATTTGTTTTCGTAGCTAGCTTTGGAGGATCTTATAAGGGATCTCAGCTTCTTACTGTGGCTGACCAGGGAGCTCCTCCACTCATGGGATCTTACTCTCTTTTGCAACAGTTTCTTCCTTCTGTTGTACAGTTTGCTTATGGCAGGGGACCACCAGATTGGCTTCCTTTTTTTGGAGGCTAGTGTCTTAGTTCTTTTTGGGATAGCATGATCCATGCACTCGTGTAAGTGCTTATAGAGTGCATTTGTGTAGGATTCAGCAGTTGTAACCGTATTGTCCATCTGCATGGGTGTCAAGAAGTTCACCACTTCTATCTTAAGAAGCATGAAGCTGGCTTTGGAAAAATTTTTTACCATGGTTTCCTTAATGGTGGGTGGGGGCGGGATGTGGATATCAAGGGTGATTAGCTTATGGTCGGATCGGACCAACGAGGAGTTGACTTCAGGTGTGGAACACCGGTCACTCATGTTGGTAATGACTAGGTCTAGGATATTGTTGCCCCTGGTGGGGGTGTGGATAAGTTGATCCAGGGCATTGGAGTTTATGAATTCCATAAAGTGTTGAGCTAAGGAGTTGGTATACAAGTAGTTTTCCCAGTTAATGGTGGGGTAGTTGAAGTCATCCATTATTAGAGTGTTTGGTTGAACCCTAATATTTTCCAGTACATCAAGAAAAGAGGAGTGGGAACTCTGGTACATGGTGGGGGATGTGTAGCAAGCTGCAATTTGGATTGCAGTTTTTCCCAGAGTTAGTTGCACTTGGATAACCTCGGATGCATTATGCTGAGTAACTAGCCTGGAGGCGTGGATATCCTTAATGAATATGGACACACCTCCACCTTTGGTGTTTTGATCCAGGTTACATGGCCGAAAAGTGTGGTATGAGTTATAGCCTGGCAGGGCAGGGGTGCTCTCTGGAGCCTTGAACCAGGTCTCAGTCACTGCACATATATCAATGTTCTCCATTTTACAGAGTGCCTCGAATGAGTGCATTTTGAGATTTAGACCTCTAGCATTGAGTAGCATTACCCTCAGTTTTTACTTGCCTGTTCCTGTTACGGTGGTGAATTTGTTATTTGAACCTTGCCTAAAAATGGCACTATATGGGAAGCAAGAGCCTTAGCCAGTATCCAGAATCCCAGGGGTGACAGGTGCAGGCCATCTGTGGCAAAGCATCGTGATCTGTCGACCATGTCTTCCCAAGCAGACAGATACTGGATCTCCTTAGAATGACACCAGAAGCTTAGCTAATTGTTAAAGTCAGTCATTTTGTCCTTGTACTGCGGTATCATTCGGGGTGATGGCAGAATGCTACTCAGCGCTAGGGTCATACCTGCCTGGGCTACAAGATCAGAGAGTTCTTCCATGTCTCTTTTCATGTAGTCCAGGGAGGTATGTCTCAGGTCATTCACACCAACATGGACAATGACAGAGTCATATTTGTACTTGTTGTGGAGTGACCTGAGTGCATGGGTTATGTGACGGATCCTGGCACCTGACAGGCATCTGACAGTAGCCTTCTCCTTGTTTAGCCTGGTGAGTGGGACGTCAGTGTGCCTGACTATAGAGTCACCTATGGCCCCTCCCTCCTTTATCAATTAACCATTCTCAGTCCTCCTCTTATTTCCCCTCCTTCTCTTACTCCTCCCACACTACTCTTACTCCTCCCTCAACTCTCTTCTCTTACCCCTCCCACACTACTCTTACTCCCCACTCACCTCTCTGCTATACCCTCTCTTTGTCTAATCTCCCCCTCTCCCATTTGCTAAATTATAACACCCCTTCTTCCTCTTTACCTCCTCTCCTCCTCTAGCCTTCCCTTCCTTCCCACTCTTACCCTTCTTTAACCCATCCTTTGTAAACATGCCCTCCCAAATCCTCACCATTACCCGACTCCCCTGCTCCCTTCTCATCTTACTAATTCCCCTTTATCATGCTACTTCCTACTCTTCCACAGCTCCCCCATCCCATCCCATACACTCACCTACACCCTCCACTACTCAATCACTTTCACTTCATATTCTCCTTCCTTATTCCACCTAAACTACTGCACCTTTTCCAGCCCAAAGTCTTTTCCACCTCCACAGAAATTGTCAAACCTAAACTAAAGCCAACCCCAAACAACTTCCTATCCTACCAACCCAAAAGGCCAAAAGCTGGTGCCAGTAACACCATAGCCTTATCTGGAGATATCCACCCTAACCCAGGCCCCGGCCTCTATAGAAACAACCCCTTCACTCCACCCCCTTCCTCCCCTACTACAAACATCCCTTTCCCCCCTTCCTCTACCTCCTCTACTTTCTCTCTTAATACACTTAAGTTCTTCACTATCAACGCTCAGAGCCTCAACAACAAAATCCACCAATTACAAGCTTGGATTAACCACAACCAAACAGACATCTTAGCCATCTCTGAAACCTGGCTAAAACCTTATATTACTGACCCTGAAATCTTACCTCCAGGTTTCCACATCCTCAGAAATGACTGTTTAAATAAAAAAGGTGGAGGCTCTGCTCTAATCTACTCTAACCATCTCTCTCTAATCCCTCTGCAAATCCCAACCCCACAATTCAAAAATACTGAACTAACTGCAGGTCTACTCAGATTGAATAAACGTAAGAATATCTGCTTTATCTCCTTATATATCTCCCCAGGAGACAACATCTCTACCCTTGAAAATATTCTTCACTGGGCCTCAACTGAAATAAAATATGAAACTTACATTCTTGGCGACATTAATATTGACTGGAATAAAATCAACTCACCTTCCCCTTCTCTATCCATTAACCTATATAACTTCACGCAAGTAATGCATTCAACAACTCATCCTAACAAAATCCACCCTCCAGGATCCATCTTAGACTGGATTCTAGTTTCTCATCCCAACAAAATAATTCTCTCAGGCACCATCCCTGATACTTTCAGTGACCATCTCCCTGCCTTCACTCATCGGTCAGCTAATTCCACCCAATTTCATCACCAGTACATTCAAACTCGAAATCTTAGCAATTTTAACCCTACAATTTTCAGAAACACCTTCAAACTAATTAACTGGCAAATCCTCAACACTCTCCCCCTAGACAATGCTGTAGAACATTTTAACTTTATTTTCCTAGACACTCTGAATTCCCTAGCCCCTCTAAGAAACATACGAATCAAAACTAACTCTGCTCCTTGGATGACAAAAGAAACTAAACAAATCATGCATCTCAGAGACAAAGCCTGGAAGCATTATCAGAAAAACAAACTGCCTTCTGCCTTGCTCCAATACACCCAACTTCGCAACCAAGTAAAAAAACTAATCACTTTAGACAAAAAAAACCTACTATAGTAAACTTCAGTCCAACAATAATAAGAACCCAAAACAATTTTGGAAATCAGTTAACTCCCTTCTCCACCCAGGGTCTAAGAATAATCCCTGCCCAGACCCTAGTTTAACTGACAAGGAATTGAGTTCTCACTTCAACACCTTCTTCACAGAATCCATAGCTAATCTAACCAAAACATTCCCAAACAATAATCCACCTAACACCCTCTACTCAACACCCAACAATCTTAATAAATGTCACTTAAATTTCCAGTTCAAACCAGTTTCAACCAGCTTCATAAAAAGGCTCTTATCTAATCTCAAGCCATGCTCCAATGCCCCTGACAACATACCCTCCTCCTTCCTCAAATGCGCAGCTGAAAGTATTGCTCTCCCTATTAGCATCCTGATAAACAGATCCTTAAATGAGTCATATGTACCCAAACTTTGGCATTCGGCCTACATCCTACCTCTCCATAAAGGAGGCAAAAACACCACTATTTCTAATTTCCGCCCCATTGCCCTACTCTCTCCAATATCTAAAGTCCTAGAAAAATGTGTCCACCACCAGCTTTTGCCTTTCCTAACCCAGAATCACCTACTTACATCCACCCAACATGGCTTCCACCCCGGCCACAGCACCATTACTGCCTTACTATCCTTCCTTGAAACAGTCAATCGAGCCTGGCACTCTGGACTCCTTGTATCCACAGTACTACTAGATCTTTCTAAAGCCTTTGACACCATCTCCCATACACACCTACTCTTTCATCTCGCCAACCTTAATCTCTCCCCAAATACTCTTTCCTGGTTCTCCAGTTACCTATCTGATAGATCTCAAGCTGTCAGATGGATGAACTCTACCTCTTCCTTCTTGCCCACACCTATTGGTGTTCCCCAGGGGTCCATCCTCGGACCCATGCTCTTCAACATCTTTATAAATAATCTACACTCTGTCATCCCTGACACTGCAGTCATCCAATTTGCTGATGACTCCACCTTAGTTTGTGCTGCCTCTAACATTACTGAAATCCAGACTAAAACACAAATAGCTTTTTCCACTACAGAGAACTGGATGCACCAAAACCATCTCTCCCTCAACTCTAATAAATCCAAAATTCTAATTTTCACCCCTACCAGAGTTTCCTCCGCCTTTGATAAAGATTCCTTCAAAGTCCTAAGCCAAACCAACACTGCTATAGAAGTGGTGCCTTCCGCTAAACTACTCGGCATTACCATAGACGAACACCTAAAATTCGATCTCCACATACAACAAAACATAAAGAAAACCCATCAAAAGTTAGGTATGCTCTACAGAAATAACCAATTTCTTTCCAACACCTCTAGGCACACCCTGGCAATTACACACCTTCTACCCTGTCTTCTTTATGGAGCCCCTCTTCTAACCAATCTGTCTACTTGCAATATCTCAAAACTTGAAGCTTGCTATAATAAGATCTCTAAATTCACAACTAAATCCAAAACCTCAACTCGCCACTGCCTTACCCTTCAATCTCTAAATTGGCTTGAACTTCCTAACCACTTAGACTATCTCCAACTAACCACCACTCACAAACTAATATCCTACCCAGACTCATTCCCTGCCTTAATAAACATCCTTCCACCATACACCCCAAACAGATCTCTGAGATCTGAACACCAAAACCTTATCTCCATCCACAAACCCAAACGTCCTGCCGGCCAATTTCTACTCTCCTTCTCTCTAGGTAAAAAATGGAACACCCTCCCTCCTTCTCTTAGGACTATACCTAACTCTGAATCCTTCAAGACCCAACTTTTCGAATACCTGTCATCCAAATGGAAATGTTCCTGCTCTCACCAGATATAAATTCCAGGGATCTCTCTCCCTGAGCTCTCCATTTCCTGCCCCTCTCTACCCCCAAGCTTAACCTGACTCTTCTGACTTTCTCCTGACTCCAACTTTGTTCAGTCTGTTAAAAAAAAAAAAAAAAAAAAATTTATGCACATCTATGTATTATCTTTATTTTTTCTCTGCACTGTATTGCTTTATTATGCTTGCTCATTATGCACATTTTATGTAAATGTATTTCCTGACTGTATGAATCTTACTCTTGTATTATACCATTAACTTTATGTAACCATGTTTCATTGTATTGCTTGTGGAGCTTTTCCCCCCAGGCCTCCACTGAAAATGGGCACTTCTTGGCCCAGTGGACTTCCCTGGTAATCAAACTGAAATAAATAAATAAATAAATAGTGTGTTGGGTACATTGTATTGCCTTATTGGCTGTTGTTGAGTGGCACAGTGAGTCTGTGGGCTATGTGTCATTTGGGTTGTGTTGGAGGATGGAGGTTGCTTGCATTTCTGCTTTGGAGGTCTCTGTTGCTTAGACAGATTATTATTGAGAGCCTCCACAAATGTTTCTGTGTTACTATGTGTGGATTTTGGTGGTGTAGATTTAGTGAGACTGTGTGATGAGTGTGGTGTAGTGCAAATGTTTACCTTCTCCTCTTGACTGTCAAGTTCAGTCTTGGTTGGAGAGAGCTTTACCTCCAGTTTGGCTAGATAAGTGCATCTCTCACAGGTTGTAGTGTTGGGTGGTAGGAGGAGAGGGTTGTCTGTGTACATGAGGCAATTTCTACATTGCCTCAAGATGGCCAGATTCATCAGATAGACAGGAGAGAACACTGGGAGCTGACCCTTGGACATGCCTGAATAAAAAACTGTTTTCCTCTAGATAAGTGAGGAAAGTGAGTACAAGAGCTGTTTTTCCCTAAGCGAGTGAGAAAAGTAAGTACCAAAACTGTTTTCCTCTAGATAATGAGGAAGACTGAGTGCTGTAGTAATTAGTAACTTATTTAGTGCTTACAAGTTCTGAACAAGTCCTGAGCATGAATAAGTAAATTTAAGTGCTAAAACTAGGAATCTGTATCTGCACTAGACGAGTTACAAGTGCAAATGCAGGCTTTCAAATCAGAAAGTTGAGAGAGATGGAAGAGATTGCCCAAACGGCCAATAACTACAATTTATGGGCCAGAACCACTCCTTATGTGGTAGACAGGTTATCTAGTGCTTACCACTCCCAGTGATAAGCTAGAAGGCTTCCCTCCAACACAGAAAGGCTTGGGGGGCTCAGAAGCTTACATACAGTCCTGGATACAGCAAATCTGTATCTGGAACACTAGTTACAGGAAAGGTAGGAAACAGGCTTACAGTTTTTTTTTTTTGTTTTGTCTTTCAGGTAGGTTTTTACTGTTTAAGGGTCTTGGGTAGGGATTTATTATTTTTTAGTTGCTTGAGAAGTTTTGGGAGTAGGTTGGGGTAGATAGATGAAATAGTGTGTGTGTGTGTGTGTGTGTGTGTGTGTGTGTGTGTGTGTGTGTATGTGTTAGTGTTGAAGGTGATGAGGTTTGTAAATGTATTGTCTGTATTTTTTTAGGTGTATGTTGACAGTGTGCAAAGGAAGTGTAGGGCGGTTAACGGTAATTTTTCTGTGTTTTTTGTGGTAGTCTGACCTCAGAGTTGGTATATATATATGTAAGTAGTGGTGGTGTGAGGGGGGGGTGCAGCCCCCCTGCTTATCCGTATGTTATGTGTATTTTGTTGCTGTGTGTGTTTTATTGCTTTGTTACAGTGTAGGCAGGGAGGCATTGTTTGTAATTTCGTGGTGAAGGATATATTACAAAACTGAATGGCGCTTGCTGAAAATTCGGTATTATAAACTTTCAGTATAGTGACATTAGTTTTTTTAATTTTTCATTGTAGTGTGTGTTTGGTATTTCTGTCTCGAGATACTGAAAGTTGATCTTTCAGTATTTTGAGATTATAAAGTAGACCCATGCAAACACACATACATGCATACACACACACACACACACACACACACACACACACACTCACATACACACACATGCATATGTACACACACACACACGCACACACACACACACACACACACACACACACAGACATGCAACCCCCCACACACATACATGCACGCATACATAGACACACACACACACACACACACACACACACACACATACAAACACACACAAAGCGTGCAAGCGCGCACACACACACACACACACACACACACACACACACACACACACACACACACACACACACACACATGCTTTTCAGTACTGTTGCAACATTACATACAATACTAATACTATGTCATCTGCCATTTCTGATAACCATGAAATGCTGTGTCACCAGTCATCTGTTCCTTATCTGATGGCACATATACTACAGCTCTCCGTCTCCTCTCTAAAATCAGGTATTGATCCCATATCCTGCAGCCAGCTGTAACTAATAATTTACAGTGCCACATGCCCTAAAAGAGAAGGAGAGATACTTGGGTGATAAAGAGAAAGACAGAGGGAAAGAGTGGGTTTGTGTCTGGCGTTTGTGTGTGTGTATGAGTTTGTAACAAAATTCAACTATACGGCAATGTAGACAATGCAGAAGAGGCAAAATATTTGATGAAGAACCTGCCAAAGACAAATAAGAAAGCAGAAAATTATGTCAAAACATCACAATGACAACCTGTAATTTTGCATGTATTGGGCCTAGAAATGTTAGGACAGTCTGTAAACAGGAAACAAAAGAATTAAAGACCACGGAAGGCAAAATAACCAGAGGATGGCTTTCAAAATTCTTTCGAGTGAGCTGTAGGTTCTAAATCAGTGTGAGAATTACCTTTGCCAGTGACCTAAAACTGAAACAGGGCGGTAACCATAATCCTCACATATGAGGTAAAGGTGACATGGTCATCTCTGAATTATCCTAACCCAAAAGATAAATAGAACAGTAATATGGAAATGACCCCCACCAAATGGTAAAATGTGAAAAATGTCCAAACCAATGAGGTAAAAGTGATGCATCAATCTGGGAATGACTCAACCATGGCATTAAAGGTGACAGGTATCTGGAAATGCTCCCCTCTAATGATATAAAGCTGATGCAGTAATGTGTCAGCGATCCTCAGGAGGGACCTGAAGTCAGCTGAACACTTTGGCAATGGTCCACAATAGTGGCCATGTAGAAGCCACAGCAGTGTGTAAATGGTCTTTATCAAGCACTGTAAGTGGCAGATGAATTTGCCAACAGTTCTCATAAGTAACTGTGCACGTAACACAGCACTGTATGAATAGTCCTCACTAGTAATCATGGAGGTAGTGCAGCATTGTGTGATTGTACCTCACTAGTTAATGTGCACATAACACAGCACTGTATGAATAGTCCTCACTAGTAATCATGGAGGTAGTGCAGCATTGTGTGATTGTACCTCACTAGTTAATGTGCAGGTAGCACAGGAATGTGTGATTGGTCCTCACTAGTTACAGTGGAGGTAGCAAAGCAATGTGTGATTGTACCTCACTAGTTAATGTGCAAGTAGCACAGGAATGTTTGATTAGTCCTCACTAGTTACCGTGGAGGTAGCAATGCAATGTGTGTTTGGTCCTCACCAACGACCATAGAGCTAGCACAGCAATGTGTGATTTGTACTCACTAGTAACCATGGAGGCAGTGCAGCATTGTGTGATTGTACCTCACTAATTAATGTGCAGGTAGCACAGCAATGTGCGATTTGTACTCACTAGTAACAATGGAGGTAGTGTAGCATTGTGTGATAGTACCTCACTAGCTAATATGGAGGTAGTACAGCATTGTGTAACTGGACCTCATTAGTAACCATGGAGGCAGCACAGATATGTGTGGATGGTCCTCACCAATGACCATGGAGATAGTGCGGTAATGTGTGAATGGTCCTCACCAGTAACTATGGATGTACCACAGCAATGTGTTAGCAGTCCTTACTAGTAACAATGGAGGTAGCACAGCATTGTGGGACTGGTCTTCACTAGTAACCATGGAAATAGCACAGCATTGTGGTAGTGGCTTTCACCAACCACCATGGAGATAGAACAGCATTATGAGAATGGCCCCTACCAGTAGTCATGGAGGTAGCACATCACTGTCAGAATCGTCCACTTCGGTGACCTGAAAAAGGCTAAACTCTACATAAATGGTCCTCAGTAAGGACTGAAAGGTGACTGAACAGCGCAAAAGTGGCCCTTATTAATAACCTAATAGCAGATCAAAGTGTGAATGTCTTTCACTGCAAACATGAAGGGATAAAAATAGTATAATTGTTTTTTCAGTGGTGACCTAAAGATGGCATGGCACTGTATTAATGCCCCTCTACAGAGGCCTGAAGGTAACAGGGCATTAACATAGTACATTGATGTGTGAGCATTCCTTAGTAGAGACCTGGAAAAGGTATGACATTGTGGAAAGACGTCTCATCTGTGAGCTGAAGCATGAGAATGATCCTAATCAGTGGCCAGAACTTGGAAAATAAGTTGCAGGAGTGACCAGTATGGGCAGTGGGGGTAAATGTGGCATAGCAGCATGTAAATGTTTCTCATGAATGATTTGAAGGCACCACAACACTATGATAACTGCCCTAATCACCCCAGTGCTGTGATAACAGTGACCCCCAAAATAGAAAAGTACTATATGAATGATCCTCACAAGTGACCCCAAGATGGAAAAACAGCAGATCATGACATGGAAATGCAGTGTGGAAATGTTCTTCACCAGTGATTTGAAGGTATCTTGGCACTGTGATAACTGTCCTTAGTACTGACCCTGACATGAATATGCAGTGTGGAAATGTTCTTCACCAGTGATCTGAGGGTATTTCAGCACTGTGATACCTGTCCTTAGTACTGACCCTGACATGGAAATACAGTGTGGAAATGTTCTTCACCAGTGATCTGAGGGATCCCTGCACAGTGATAACCGTCCTTAGTACTGACCCTGACATGGAAATGCAGTGTGGAAATGTTCTACACCAGTGATCTGAATATTTCCCAGTACTGTGATAACAGCCCTTAGTATTGACCCTGACATGGAAATGCAATGTGGAAATGTTCTTCACCAGTGATCTGAGGGTATCTCATCACTATGCTAACTGCCCTTAGTACTCACCGTGACATGGAAATGCAGTGTGGAAATGTTCTTCACCAGTGATCTAAAGGGATCCCAGCACTGTGATAATTGTCTTTAGTACTGACCCTGACATGGAAATGCAGTGTGGAAATGTTCTTCACCAGTGATCTGAGGGTATCTCATCACTATGATAACTGTCCTTAGTACTCACCCTGACATGGAAATGCAGTGTGGAAATGTTCTTCACCAGTCATCTGAGGGTATCTCACCACTGTGATAACTGTCCTTAGTACTGACCCTGACATGGAAATGTAGTGTGGAAATGTTCTTCACCAGTGATTTGAAGGTATCTTGGCACTGTGATAACTGTCCTTAGTACTGACCCTGACATGGATATGCAGTGTGGAAATGTTCTTCACCAGTGATCTGAGGGTATCTCAGCACTGTGATAACTGTTCTTAGTACTGACCCTGATATGGAAATACAGTGTGGAAATGTTCTTCACCAGTGATCTGAGGGATCCCTGCACTGTGGTAACCGTCCTTAGTACTGACCCTGACATGGAAATGCAGCGTGGAAATGTTCTACACCAGTGATCTGAATATTTCCCAGTACTGTGATAACATCCCTTAGTAATGACCCTGACATGGAAATGCAATGTGGAAATGTTCTTCACCAGTGATCTGAGGGTATCTTATCACTATGCTAACTGCCCTTAGTACTCACCGTGACATGGAAATGCAGTGTGGAAATGTTCTTCACCAGTGATCTAAAGGGATCCCAGCACTGTGATAATTGTCTTTAGTACTGACCCTGACATGGAAATGCAGTGTGGAAATGTTCTTCACCAGTGATCTGAAGATTTCTCAGTACTGTGATAACAGCCCTTGGTACTGACCCTGACATGGAAATGCAATGTGGAAATGTTCTTCACCAGTGATCCTGAGGGTATCTCATCACTATGATAACTGCCCTTAGTACTCACCCTGACATGGAAATGCAGTGTGGAAATGTTCTTCACCAGTCATCTGAGGGTATCTCAGCACTGTGATAACTGTCCTTAGTACTGACCCTGACATGGAAATGCAGTGTGGAAATGTTCTTCACCAGTGATTTGAAGGTATCTTGGCACTGTGATAACTGTCCTTAGTACTGACCTTGACATGGATATGCAGTGTGGAAATGTTCTTCACCAGTGATCTGAGGGTATCTCAGCACTGTGATAACTGTCCTTAGTACTGACCCTGACATGGAAATACAGTGTGGAAATGTTCTTCACCAGTGATCTGAGGGATCCCTGCACTGTGATAACCATCCTTAGTACTGACCCTGACATGGAAATGCAGTGTGGAAATGTTCTACACCAGTGATCTGAATATTTCCCAGTACTGTGATAACAGCCCTTAGTACTGACCCTGACATGGAAATGCAATGTGGAAATGTTCTTCACCAGTGATCTGAGGGTATCTCATCACTATGCTAACTGCCCTTAGTACTCACCGTGACATGGAAATGCAGTGTGGAAATGTTCTTCACCAGTGATCTAAAGGGATCCCAGCACTGTGATAATTGTCTTTAGTACTGAC
The DNA here is from genome assembly GCF_019279795.1 of Protopterus annectens. Taxonomy (NCBI): domain Eukaryota; kingdom Metazoa; phylum Chordata; order Ceratodontiformes; family Protopteridae; genus Protopterus; species Protopterus annectens. Next base: position 29,753,925 of record NC_056745.1, read on the forward strand.
CCTGACATGGAAATGCAGTGTGGAAATGTTCTTCACCAGTGATCTGAAGATTTCTCAGTACTGTGATAACAGCCCTTGGTACTGACCCTGACATGGAAATGCAATGTGGAAATGTTCTTCACCAGTGATCTGAGGGTATCTCATCACTATGATAACTGCCCTTATTACTCACCCTGACATGGAAATGCAGTGTGGAAATGTTCTTCACCAGTGATCTAAAGGGATCCCAGCACTGTGATAATTGTCCTTAGTACTGACCCTGACATGGAAATGCAGTGTGGAAATGTTCTTCACCAGTGATTTGAGGATATTACAACACTGTGATAACTGCCCTTAGTACTGACACTGACATGAAAATGCAGTGTGGAAATGTGCATTACCAGTGATCTTAGGGTATCTCAGCACTGTGATAACTGCCCTTAGCATTGATCCAGACATGGAAATGCAGTGTGGAACTGTTCTTCACCAGTGATCTGAGGGATCCCAGCACTGTGATAACTGTCCTTAGTATTGACCCTGACATGGAAATGCAGTGTGGAAATGTTCTTCAGCAGTGATCTGAGGATATCTCAGTGCTATGATAACTGTTCTTAGTACTGACCCTGACATGGAAATACAGTGTGGAAATGTTGTTCACCAGTAATCTGAGGGTGTCTCAGCACTGTGATAACTGTCCTTAGTACTGACCCTGACTCAGAAATGCAGTGTGGAAATGTTCTTCACCAGTGATTTGAATGTATCTTGGCACTGTGATAACTGTTCTTAGTACTGACCCTGACATGGATATGCAGCGTGGAAATGTTCTTCACCAGTGATCTGAGGGATCCCTGCACTGTGATAACCGCCCTTAGTACTGACCCTGACAGGAAAATGCAATGTGGAAATGTTCTTTACCAGTGATCTGGAGGTATCTCAGCACCATGATAACTGTCCTTAGTACTGACCCTGACATGGAAATGCAGTGTGGAAATGATCTTCGCCAGTGATCTGACGGTATCTCAGCACTGTGATAACTGTCCTTAATACTGAACCTGACATGGAAATGCAGTGTGGAAATGTTCTTCATCAGTCATCTGAGGGTATCCCAGCACTATGATAACTGTCCTAAGTACTGACCCTGACTTGGAAATTCAGTGTGGAAATGTTCTTCACCAGTGATCTGAGGGTATCTCAACACTGTAATAACTGTCCTTAGCAGTGACCCTGACATGGAAATGCAGTGTGGAAATGTTTTTCACCAGTGATCTGAGAGTAACTCAGCACTGTGATAACTGTCCTTAGTACTGATCCTGACATGGAAATGTAGTGTGGAAATGTTCTTCACCAGTGATCTGAGGGTATCTCAACACTGTAATAACTGTCCTTAGCAGTGACCCTGACATGGAAATGCAGTGTGGAAATTTTCTTCACCAGTGATCTGAGAGTAACTCAGCACTGTGATAACTGTCCTTAGTACTGAGCCTGACATGGAAATGCAGTGAGGAAATAGGTTCATAGGTTCATAGGTAGGTACTAGGCTATCGGCCCAAGGGCCTACATAAGCCTAGCCAACATGGCCACTGTTGAGCAGAGACATAGAACTGATCCCTAGGGTGTTTTTCCTATTTCTTCACCAGTGATCTGTGGGTATCTCAGCATTGTGATAACTGTCCTTAGTACTGACCCTGATATGGAAATGCAGTGTGGAAATGTTCTTCACCAGTGATCTGAAGGTATCCCAGCACTGTGATAACTGTCCTTAGCACTGATCCTCACATGGAAATGCAGTGTGGAAATGTTCTTCACCAGTGATCTGAGGGTATCGCAGCACTGTGATAACTGTCCTTAGTACTGACCCTGACATAGAAATGCAGTGTGGAAATGTTCTTTACAAGTGACCTGAAGGTATCACAGCACTGTGATAACTGTCCTTAGTATTGACCCTGACATGGAAATGCAGTGTGGAAATGTTCTTCACCAGTGGTCTGAAGGTATCTCAGCACTGTGATAACTGTCCTTAGTACTGACCCTGACATGGAAATGCAGTGTGGAAATGTTCTTCAATGCTGATCTGAGGGTATCAAAGCACTGTGATGATGGTCCTAAGTACTGACCCTGACATGGAAATTCAGTGTGGAAATGTTCTTCACCAGGGATCTGAGGTTACTCAGCACTATGATAACTGCCTTAGTACTGACCCTAACATGGAAATGCAGTGTGGAAATGTTTTTCACCAGTGATCTAAGGGTATCCCAGCACTGTGATAACTGTCCTAAGTACCGACCCTGACATGGAAATGCAGTGTGGAAATGTTCTTCACCAGTGATCTGAGGGTATCTCAGCACTGTGATAACTGTCCTTAGTACTGACCCTGACATGGAAATGTGGTGTGTAAATGTTCTTTATCAATGATCTGAAGGTATCCCTGCACTGTGATAACTGTCCTTAGTACTGACCCTGACATGGAAATGCAGTGTGGAAATGTTCTTCACCAGTGATCTGAGGCTACTCAGCACTGTGATAACTGTCCTATTTCCTGACCCTGACATGGAAATGCAGTGTGGAAATGTTCTTAATCAGTGATCTGGAGGTATCCCAGCACTGTGATAACTGCCTTTAGCAGTGACCCTGAGATAGAGAAGCATTTTCTGAATGATCTTGAACTGTGTTCTGAGGATACCCCAGCACTATACTAACTGGTGTTAGCAATGACCCCTAATACGGAGAAACAGTACATGAATGATGCAAAACTGTTGTCTAAAGTATATGCCAGCACTGTGATCACTATCAAGGTGCAGAGACAGTGTGAGAATGCTTCTCAACAGTATGATAACTGTCCTTATCAGTGACCCTGAGATGGAGAAGGAATTACTAATCTTGACCAATGACTCAAAGGTGGCACAGCTGCTTGAGAATTGCACTTAACAATCAGTAGTGAGCTGGAGGTTTTAACAGTGAAGATGTAAACAACATTGTGCAGTGGTCTTTTACAGTGGCTTAAAGATGGCTTAAAAGTGTAGAAAGGGGTTCTAACCAGGGACTTGAAAGTGGAGCAGTGTTGTGAAGCATTACTGTACCAGACATAAGGATGTGAAGGTGGTACAGTGGTGTGAAGCATTACCATACCAGGCATCAGGACATGAAGGTGGAACAGTGTTGTGAAGCATTACTGTACCAGGCATCAGGACGTAAAGGTGGAGAAGTGTTGTGAGGCATTACCGTACCAGGCATCAGGAAAATGGCACTGCAACGTGGAATGTGGTTCTAACCAGTAATCAGGTGGTACCATAATGGTGTGACTGCTTGTTAGCAGTGACCAGGGTCATAGAAGTGTGTGGCCCTTACCACTTTCCTGAAAGTGTGAGGGGTAGTTCTTACCAATGATTTTAAGCAGACACCACTTGGTATTAAATCAGATAAGCCATTACTTCCAGTCAAACCCCTCTAGATATTTATATTTTCTCCTACACAAATGCTGGAGTATTCTAGTAAAACTGCAAAGTCAGTAGATGCTACCCTATCAAACACCAACCCAATTGACTCCAAGACAGCTGATTAGGCTGAAATGCTATTAGATTCATATGCAAACCCCAAATGCAGAATTTACCGTCCTGCATCAAAGGTGTGTTGGCATGATCCTGTAATCTTATGATAGAAACTCTAGCTGTATGGCAACCAGCAAGAGGCCTTTGAGCTTCCCTACACTTATCCAGGGCCTTCCTGAAGAATGCTATGAGAAGTAGAAAGTGCACTGTCTGATCAAGGCATATGGTCTAAAAACGAAGATGTGTGTAGACGGACGACCATCTATACCTAGTCAGTAATTTTTGACACCACTCAGAAGTCATGGCTCCTTCCCTAGCAATGTGGTCACAGCCTGTATCCTAAAAGCTAACTGCCATTTGCTAATCCAGCCATTCATTGGCATCACACATGATCACCGTGACATCACACATGATCAACATGACATCACACATGTCCATCATGTTTTGTCCTGTGGATGGTGAGTCTGTGCACTCTTATGCTGTTTCAAGTGCTATAAAATACAACTAATTATCTCATAAGATGTAACAGCATTGTTACAACCCTGCCCAGAATACCAGAAACATGTAAGAAATAAAACTTGGTAGATGGTTAATGCATAGCTAGAACCTATAACATCTCAAAGGACTATGAGTCATGAATAACCATGCATCTAGTCTATTTCCACTATCAATACTGAAGGAAACTGTATAACATCATTTGTACTCTGCATTTCCCTCTTTACTTATTGCATGCTTCTCCAAAGAAGTAGGCCACAATAGGGCTGCATTGGACACTGAAAACCCCACATCTTCCTACATAGCAGAGCAAGTTAGGACTACATAGGATCCTGAGAACCCCACATCTTCCTACACAGCAGGCCATGTTAGGACTACATAGGATACTGAGAACCCCACATCTTCCTACACAGCAGGCCACGTTAGGACTACATAGGATACTGAGAACCCCATGTCTTCTTGCACAGCAGGCCAAGTTAGGACTACATAGGATATTGAGAACCCCATGTCTTCCTACACAGCAGGCCACATTAGGACTACATAGGATACTGAGAACCCCACATCTTCCTACACAGCAGGCCAAGTTAGGACTACATAGGACACTGAGAACCCCATGTCTTCATACACAGCAGGCCACGTTAGGACTACATAGGCTACTGAGAACCCCATATCTTCCTACACACCAGGCCACATTAGGACTACATAGGACACTGAAAACCCCACATCTTTCTACACAGCAGTCCATGTTAGGACTACATAGGACACTGAAAACCCCACATCTTCCTACACAGCAGGCCACATTAGGACTACATAGGACACTGAAAACCCCACATCTTCCTACACAGCAAAAGCAACACAATCCTGTAGCAGGAGAAGCAGCAAAAGTCTTATAGAGTATATAGTTTAAAAATATCTAGATAAAAATCTTTGCCCTATGTGCATTGCAAAGGAGATAGCTGAGAAAATAATAGTTTAAAAAATGCAATACTTTTAAGTCTTATATTTATATAATTTATATATTTATATAATTTATTATATTTTTTTGTCCTGTTGGTACACTTGGCTCTAGATGTTTAAGTGGCACCCCGACCACATGTGCAAAAATGAGAAAAGGGGGTTGTGGATGGATGAATGGAACATGGATAACAGTGTGAATGTCACAGTCTGAAGTCTGTACAAACACTAAATGTGTCATTTACAGTGTGAGTGTCACAGTCTGAAGTCTGTACAAACACTAAATCTGTCATTTACACTATGAATGTCACAGTCTGAAGTCTGTATAAACACTAAATGTGGCATTTACACTGTGAATGTCATTGTCTGAAGTCAGTACAAACACTAAATGTGTCATTTACACTGTGAACCTTACTGTCTGGTTTGTACAAACACTAAATGTGTCATTTACACTGTGAACATCACTGTCTGAAGTCTGTACAAACACTAAGCTTGTCATTTACACTGTGAACGTCACTGTCTTAAGTCTGTATAAAGACTAAATGTGTCATATACACTGTGAATGTCACTGTCTGACATTTGTACAAACACTAATCATGTCATTTACACTGTGAACGTCACTGTCTGAAGTCTGTACAAACACTGTGTCATTTACACTGTGAATGTCACTCTCTGAAGTCTGTACAAACACTAAATGTGTCATTTACACTGTGAAAATCACTGTCTGAAGTTTGTACAAACACTGTGAAAATCACTGTCTGAAGTCTGTACAAACACTAAGTGTGTCATTTACACTGTGAACGTCACTCTCTGAAGTCTGTACAAACACTGTGTCATTTATACAGTGAGCGTCACTGTCTGAAGTCTGTACAAACACTAAGTGTGTCATTTACACTGTAACTGTCACTGTCTGAAGTCTGTACAAACACTGTGTCATTTACACTGTGAAAGTCACTGTCCGAAGTCTGTACAAACACTATGTGTGTCATTTACACTGTGAACATCACTGTCTGAAGTCTGTACAACGTGTCATTTACACTATGGATGTGACTGCCTGAAGTCTGTACAAACACTAAGTGTGTCATTTACACTGTGAACGTCACTATCTGAAGTCTGTACAGACATTGTGCTATTTACACTGTGAACATCACTCTCTGAAGTCTGTACAAACACTGTCTTACCAGAGATGAACTGATCTGCCCCAGTAACAATGAGATGTGCTTGGATATCAACAGGCAATATAAGTGGAGAATGATGGCATATCTTACCAGAGATGAACTGATCTGCCCCAGTAACAATGAGATGTGCCTGGATAGTTAGGGGAACCAGAAATCATACCTTAGATGCACGCATTATGGCAAACAACTTTAAATTAACATTCACAGTTCAAAGAATGATATAAATTCACCAGCTGATCATCTCTTGCTGATGTACCACACTTGGGCTAGAACTGCAAAGCTGCATAAAAAAAACAACCTTCCTACCTTGAGTTAATTCACTTCCTTTTGAGGGGCAAGCAAAGAAATTCCTTGAATGACTTGTTGAGGAAGGAAGCTATACGAATCAATGTCATTGATGTAATATTCAGGGCTATGGACAAGGGTGTGAGGAAGTGGAAAAAAGGCAACAAGAGAAGGTCTGGCTAACTATGAATGTCAGGCTAGTAATTAGGACAAAGGATGGGACTATAAGACAGAAAAAAGGAATGGGATGGTGGAGGAAGCACAGTTCAAAGAAATTAGCAAAAGGGCAACAAAGCTGCTGATGTTAGCAACATGCAAAGTTGTGAGCGATTTGGCAGAACAGTACAGCAGACAAAAGAGCTGAATTAGTTACAATTCTGAAGCATTTAAAATCACCACAAAAAAGATGTATTTTAATATTTTTGAATTCTGTGTAGCAATTATAATTCAGCCTTCATCTTCTAAAATGTATGCTCTCTTTGGTGGGTTTTCTAGAATAATTGCGATTTTGTTTGAGCAAATCTTTAGCTTTACATGTTGTCCAAAACTACAGGATTTTGAAGAAAGATGGAGACAGTTTGATTTTATTTCTTGAATGATTGTTCTTTCTCTGAGTTGGTGTGACGTTATTGTGAGAATATAATAGTAAGGTGGGAGTGTGTGGCCAGAGATAATTTCTGTCCTAGAAAAATGCTCAAGATCGTGTGTGTGTGCGCGCGCGCGCGCGCGTGTGTGTGTGTGTGTGTGTGTGTGTGTGTGTGTGTGCGTGCGTGTGTGTTGCTCAAAATCTACCAATATACCAATATGTATATATATTTATTTTTTTTTTATTTATTATTTATTTGCAGTTGGTTTACCAGGATAGTCCATTGGGCCAAAAAGAACCCGTTTTCAATGGAGTCCTGGGGAGAAAAGCTCCAAAATCAGGCAAATTAGGTGCTTATAAGATTACTACTAAAATTATACAAAGTAAAAAGATAAAACATTATCGTCAAAATTACAAGCATTCAAAAACAATACAATACAATGAAGGTAAACATGATTAGATAGTCATGATATATTACAATATGGAGTGGTTTTTCAGTAGGCACATAAAATTTGTTAGGTAAAGTGAGGTAATCTTATGTTTAAGAGGGGTGAGAGCAAGAGCATTCCCATTGGGATTTTAGATGTGTATGAAGAGATTTTTTGAACATGTGCTGTTTGGAGGTAGTGCGTATGGATGGTGGGAGTGCGTTCCAAAGGCGGGCTAGGTTAAAGGATAGTAGGTGTTTGCCTGGGGGATGGGATGGTTTATGAACTTCTAGTAGGTTTTGGTTGTTAGATCTTAAGATTCTGTTGGGTAGGTGCATTTTAAAGACTGAAGACAGGGAGGGACAAAGAGAGGGGCTGAGAATGAGCTTATGAGCTAAAGTCAGTTGTATATAAGTGAGGTGATTGGGTAGTTCAAGCCAATTTAGTTTTAGGAGAGAGGAACAGTGATGGGTGGATGATCTGTGGCTGTTAGCGAATTTGGCGATTTTATTATAGCAGGAAGCAAGCTGTTTTTTTTTGAGAGGTCTGCAGATTAGTTAACAATGGAGCTCCATAGAGGAGGGAGGGGATAAGAAAGGAGGAAGCGAGAGTGATTTTGGAGGAGCTTGTAAGGAACTGATTCTGCCAGTAGAGCATACCTAGTTTTTGATGGTTTTTTTTAATATTCAGTTGTAGATGGGAATTGAAATTGAACCGACTGTCAATTTGTACACCAAGTAACTTGGTTTCAGACACCAGTTCCAAGGGTGTGTTATCTTGGCTTGTGATAGAGAAGGTGTTTGTGTCGAAGTAAGTGGATTTAGAAGGGGTAAATACCATTAGCTTTGTTTTGGAGGCATTGAGGGCTAAGTGATTTATTTTCATCCAATGTTCTGTGATTGAGAAAGCTTCTTGAGTAAGTTTTTGAAGCAGGGAGGAAGAGGTGGCAGAGCAGATAATGGTAGAATCGTCTGCATATTGGATGATGTTAGCGAGTGGAATGGATTTGTGGAAATCATTTATAAATATATTAAACAGAAGGGGACCAAGAATTGATCCTTGGGGAACTCCAGTGGGGGTATTAAGGAAAGAGAAAGTGGCCTTTTTCCATTTAACGGCTTGGTGTCTATTAGATAAATAGCTGGAGAACCAATTTATGGTGGAGGGAGAGAGGTTAAGTTCTGAAAGTTTGGTTAAGAGCAGGCTGTGTGATATAGTATCGAAGGCCTTAGAGAGGTCCAGTAGTAAGGTAGAGACAGTGTGGCCTGAGTCGCGAGCTCTATTAACAGTCTCAAGGGAGGACAGGAGGGCTGTCATAGTGCTATGGTTTGGCCTAAAACCATGTTGTGTAGGTGTTAGAAGGTTATTATCTAAGAGATGTGGTAAGAGTTGGATTTGGATACATTTTTCTAGAAGTTTGGAAATGGGGGACAGGATAGCAATAGGACGGAAGTTGTTGACATTACAATTGCTGCCTCCTTTATGCAGGGGGATGATGAAAGCTTTCTTCCAGAGTTCGGGCACTGTGCATTCATTGATGGAGCGGTTGATTAGGATGCTAATAGGATAGGCGATTGCTTCTGCAGCTATACTTAGGAAGTAGGAGGGAATGTTATCAGGTGCGTTAGTACATGGCTTTAGTTTCTGAAGGAGTTTCTTTATAGTGGAAGTGGGTATAGGTTTTAAAGAGAAAAGAGTAGAGAGGGGAGAGAGAGAGTGTGAGGATGATGAGGGTGATGTGGGGGTTAGAGAAGTGGATGAGGTGGAGGAGGGAAAGTAGGTAGATGAGAATGTGGGGGAAGAGGTAATGAGGGAAGGGATGTTTGTGGTAGAGGGTGCGGGCGAATTAGATGTAGAGGTGGAGCATGAGAAGGAGGAGGTGAGTTTGCTAATAGATTCGATGAAAAAGGAGTTGAACTGTGTGGCTAAATCTGTGTCAGAGGTATTTGGGTCGGGGTTTGGGGTGTGTGGTTTGCTGGGGTTAAGGAGGGTAGAGATCCCCTTCCAGAATCTTTGAGGATTAGTTTTATTATTGTTTTGGAGTGTATAGAAGTGTTGTTTTCTGTCAGAGATTATAAGCTTTTTTACTTTGTTACGTAGGTTTTTATAAGCAATGTGGAGTTCTTGGGTCTTATTTCTCAGATAGAGTCCCCATGCTTTGTTTCTAAGGCGCATGGTTGATAGTGTGGTTTTGGTTAGCCAGGGGGCAGAATTAGTTTTTATTCTTTTAGTTCTCAGAGGGGCTTGGGAGTCAAGTATATCTAAGAATGTTCGGTTAAAGTGGGCAACTGCATCATCATCATACACATACACACACAGACACACACACACACACACACACACACACACACACACACACACACACACACACACACACACACACACACACATATTTTGATTTTGTACTTGAGTTAATGTGTTTTATGCAAAATAAACAAGCAGATATGTTTTAGAGATTTTGTAGTTTTGATCAGTTGTCTATGTGGCCACTAACATTCCAGCAAAATAATCAGTGTAAGGTCAAGTTATTTATTTTTATTTATTTATTTATTTACATTTGTTGACCGGGAGTGTCCGACTGGATGTAGGTCCATTTTCAGCGGAGGCCTTGGGAGAAAAACTCCACAGTTAGTATATACAGACAGTAGTTACATTGGATTTACATAGCGATTAACAATTTGATTAACATAGCAATTAATTACAAACATAGTTACAGATGAAGAACAAAGTACATCAGTAGACAACTAGAATCTTTATATGTGAAGTACATAACAGACATTAACAAATGTTACAATGAGAAGTTCCTGCTGTATAATAAGTACTAGGCTTATGAACAACTGAGCTTGCTATAATCAAGGTAGTTAATGGAGTGGAAAGAAAGGTAGTGGTTGGATGGGGTGGATGATATCAGAGTGGGAATTGCAAGGGCATAGCCAGCATGTTTTTAGGTGCGCTTTTAGTAAAGTTTTGAAGTGGGTGCATGATGGTACGGAGGTAATTGTGGGTGGGAGGGAGTTCCATAATTTGGCTATGGTACAAGAGAATAGTGCTTCACCAGCAGAGTTATTGGCTTTAGTGATCCGCAAGTGATTTTTGTTGCTGGATCTTATTTCTCTTCTAGTGAAACTGAAATCAATGTCATATGTGAACACTACTTTTCTTGATAAATGAATCAGTGTAAGGGGTGCCAAGCTGTATTACAGAGTTATTCAGTTCTTGCTGTTTGCCTTTATAGGTCACAACACCAGATCAGATTCTGATAAGGATTTAGACATAGCCAAGAACATATTGAATGAAGTGAAAAATATTACAGCCAACCATAAATCATTTAGTACTCCCCACTCTTTTGATTGACATGCCATAAATCGAGTGTGTCTTATTTTAAATCATTTAGAACATTCTTCTGTAAATAACTTAATATTTTTTGCCATAAACCATTTAGTAGGACCTACTATGGTTCATTTAGAAATACCTTTCTCTGAAGTTGTAAATACATGCACAATTCTTTTCTTGTTTATTTCAACAAATTTGCAAATGGCAGTACAATTTCTGATCTGTATGACTAACTTCACTTGACATACAATGGAGAAGCAAGTATACAATTATTTTCATATTGCATTTCATTAACTTACTGGAGAAAGAGCATCCTTCTTCCTCAGCAGTTGACAGATAGGTATTAGGCTAAGGGCTCATGTGGATCATTTAAGCCTAGCTAATTTCCTTCAAAGGTGAGAATCAAACCCTGTACCTTGTGCCTCTGAGGTAAGCACTGTAACCATTAACAACAGATAGATGTTAATGAAAATATGAGAGGGGAAATTATCTCTGCACAGAGTGTTGACAGATGAGCAATCAGCTAGTCATTCTCCTATGGGCTTTCATTACCCTCCATTAACCAGAAGACTTATATATCCAACTAGGGGAGGCAAAAGTCTGGACTTGGTCCTTACCAGTATGGGACAGCTCTGTGCTCACTTCTTTTCTAGACAAATTGGACCATAAATCCATCACATTCACCATAAAACTGAAGCCAGAAGTCTGTTAAAATAAATTCTATGCACATGTGAATAGTTGTATAAATGCGTCTGTCCCTCTCCAAAGTAAATGTGATACAAAATTCAAAAATAAACCCCAATTGTGGAACCCAAATACAAACACATTATATAATAACATAAAAAACTCATTGCACTCAATAATAAATGTGTCTCTCAAAATGTCAAAAACAGTCTTGCTAAACTTATGAAGGAACTCCAGTCCCTGATCAAATAAACCAGAACTAGATATTAGGCAAAAATAGCCATCCAGGGAAAAGACAACTGTAAAGACTTTATTAACTATGTTAAAAACTTCAGAAGCAATGCCCAGCACTGCGGAGAGATAAGTAGTAAATGCTAACACATACTCAGTCCCTGAAGACATAGTCAATCTCTTAGTGGATAAATACAAACCAATCTACTAGTGGATAAATTCTTAGTCGCTGAAGACATAGCCAATCTATTACTGGATAAATGTACCTGTAACTTCATCCCCATCTCTCCCTGTATTGCCAGATTATATAATTGCATCTACACCCCCCTCAAATCTCCCAGGAGCAAGTGCTCAAAGCACTTTCCATGGCCAAGAGCACTGCTTCTGTGGGGTCAGATAACATACCAGGCTGCTTACTGGCCAGCCTGAAACAGGGCCTGTCAAACTCCCTACAAAGGCCATTCAATATCAGCCTACATTCAGGTTTTATGATGGATAAATGGAGGTCACCAACAGTCATCACCTAGCACAAAGGTGAGGTGTCAATGCACCAGGGTAATTATAGACCCACACATCTGTAAAGGCATGAAGAGAATCATTATGGAAATAACAAACAAGGACATACAGTAGGTAACATACAAATGCTTGACCCAAGCCAGCTTGGTTTTGTCAAGGGCAGATCTTTCCTCTTTAATCTGTCAACATCTTTGAAAATGTTGAAGAAGCAATCGGTGAGGGGAGATCAGTACACACTGCACGTCTAGACCTCACACTCCACATCTAGACCTCACACTGCACGTCTAGACCTCACAGAGGCTTTTTAAGTCAAAGGTAATGTTAAGGATTTTAGCTGACCACATTTGCAGATGACTGTAAACTTGGAACCATGTTAAACACTCCAGAGGACACAAGATCCTCCAAGTGGGCCTTTCCTGAAAAAATAGTTGGTGTCATAATCATAGACTAAAACTAAATTCCAAAAAAATGTATAATAGACTCCTTTGGCAAGCATGCCATTCCCTGTAGCTATCACATCAAAAACACACCTGTGAAAATGGATCCAGTTGTTAGGAACCTAGAAAACCTACCTGAGCAACAAGCTGTCCTTAAGAAAGTCCCTTTCACTGCACAATTTACTACTAAGAATATGATGACAAGGTCCAGAGATGTGACCATTCCACTATATTTGGCACTTATTAAGCCGATCATGGAGTATAATGCCTCCTTTGGTATGTATCTGTCCAAAAAATGAATACAACTTGAATGATCACAATGCTTTCTCACTGAGGGGTGACCTCTAACTTGTGTACACATACAGGCTACTGAAGGGTGACCTCGGCCTTGTGTACAGAGCTGTAAAGACCCTATGTTATCAGACCTATGGCAGAGCTACAAGGTCAGTGGTGGCATAAACACCTGCTCAAAGATCATAATGTCTTCTACAACATAAGTAAAACATGTTGGAGGGATAGGTATGTATCACAGACAGTGTCGCTTCTTTGGAATTGTCTTTATCTCTGTATAAAATAAAGTACTTCCCTTACTCGATTCAAATGTAACCTGGATAAATGGATGGGAAACTGCAATTTCACTCCTGGTTTCGCACCCTTGTCCTTAAGGGATAGTGGTGACATGTAAATGTTCTGCCTGGCTTTGGATTATTCATACTTAAATTACAAGGGCTAAACATTTCATGGGAATGCAGGGCCAGGCTTCTAAATATACTCATGGATCAATGGCCTAGTAAGTACCTAACACCAGACTTTAGGATCTATGCTTAATTGCAATCCACCTTTTCCTTCAACACAGAGTTCATACCTGCCTTCCAGAAATATGAAACTGTCAACTACTTAGTTCTGGGGGTATACATGCACTGGTCATCATTAGACCCCCACCACTCCAAAGCAAAAACCATAAGGCTGGCTTTTCCCCCTATCCCCAGGTAAAACTCCACTGTGTAGACATTATAGAAATCAGGCCTGAGCAAAACAAAGAGATATGTGAAAGCATTTTGTTTCCCAAAGTACACATTACTAATGTTGTACATATTATTACTTCAAAAACAGTGTCCTTCAGAATAATTAAATTATCAGCAATAAAATACATTTTCAGTTCTTATTATAGCCAGGAATGCTACTGTCCATAACTGATGTAGCTTCATGTAGGCTTTTAACTGTCCATTTCAGAATACATCCTCCCTGCGGTCTCCATGGATCTTCAGTACTATGTTCGTAGTCACTAGCCTGGTTCCATGATATATGTCTGTCCAGAGCACTACATGTTTAACTGCACCCTACCTGCAATAAACTTAAGATGTGAAACTGGCATAACAATCAACAGTCCAGCATTTTGCAGAATGTCCAGATTTTTGCCACATATCTTTGGTCTGTTCCTTATAAAATGTATGATATTCCGGCAAATCATTGAGAAATGAAGTCACTAAATTTACTTATTTATTTATCTATTGAATTTGTTTACCAGAAAAGTCCACTGGGCCTAAAATAGCCCATTTTCAGTGGAGGCCCAGGGAGATAATTTTAAACATGAATTGGTACAAAAGTAGATACAGTGTTACACATAGTGATTACAGTAATATATATAGAATATATTCATAAAGGCAGGAATTTTGTTGGTTGACAGATGAATTCATCTTCATTCACAAATAATGGCAGACATTTGAGTTTCAGACATCATGTCCTTCACAAAATGCAAACTAATGCAAAACTTGTTATTCTGCAAACTAAGTGTATAAGTGCAATATTTAAAATCTGTTCCTGATTTTGCACCTTTGTACCCCCCCCAATATTTTTGGCTTTGTCCAGACTTCTTGCACTAAGAGGTTAAGAGTTATTGCAATTGGAAACAATTACACAAATCCCATATAGGATAAGGAGACCTATCTTGAGCCCCTCAGAACAGAAGGTCATCCTGAATAAATGGCTTAAAACATGTGGACACTAAGGCAACCAGCCTTAAATGTACTGCTGCTAATTCCAGCTAGCAAATTCTAGTCAGTCTTCTCTTTATCCCTCTATGGCACATTCTTTACCCCTCTATGGCGCATTCTTTACCCCTCTATGGGGCATGTAGCCAGTCTTCCTTCAAGAGTCACCAATACAACTGAGTCCACAGACAGCATTAACATACTTTTAGACCAACTGCAGGCCACAGAAACAAATGCATCTACAATCAATGTCTTTGTAATTCAATCAAATGGTCATTCAGCCACATTACATAGTCACTTTAACATACACACCACACACCTGGCTACTTGCTGAACTGGAAGGTTTCCTCTCGCATAGTATTTTTTCTGTCAGTGTGAAACTCCTGACATCACCAAAATGATGAAACACAAGGATGATACTGTGAGGGCAGCATCCTCAATAGTCATAGTCTGATCAAAGATTGGGTAACCTAGAGGCTTTTGTGAACTTGATGAACTTAGAGATATGTATAAACACTAAATCATGATTCACAGAACATCACAAAGCCCACAAATTCCAGGACTCAAGGCCTTTTATTATTTCAAGCCATGTGGATTAGGTGGGGGCATATCTATCCATGTATGTCTGGAATAAACTTTAACTTAGAGACTTGGATACTCAAACAATGGCAAAAAATACAAGTATTGCAGTATTAGTGAGTAACATAAAACATTTTTCATACATTTACCCCTGGTGTCTGTAGATCACCAGCTCCTTCCTGGTCAATCAACCCATTTTTTCCTATTACTGGGGCATGAATTAATCAGAATGGATATCATTCATAAGCCACCGAGTTTGATTCAAATTTTTTTTTTTGCTGCTTTTTCTGTATGGTCCCAGCTGCACGTGATTTACAAGGTGCTGGGGAAAGGCATGTAATAGGCTTCCATTCCTTCTTCAAGGGACATTTCTTACAAGAATCACTTCCTCTCCACACACAGCATGTGCTGTGGTTTCCTAATCTCCACCAGGGAACTTGCACTGGTCAGTGTCCCCCTGAGTGTGCAAAATCCCCTCAACCTAGAAGAGGCAATTGGGTCATGCCCATTCATTCCTCCTCTCCCTGCCTGGTCCTCCATTACAGAAGTTGATAATCACAGTCAGGGCACCACCCATCTCTGCCACAGAAACAGCTAAATACAATATTCTGGAGTGCCAGGGAGTTTGTATTTATGAAGTCTAGAAGTCTCTGACCAAATACGTTTGAGTATGTATAACTCTCTGAGAAGATGATGGGATAACTGAAGTCTCATAAGAAAATGATATTTTGCTTAATACATAGGAGTTCCATATTGGTTAAGAAGGATGCATGGGCCATGGGGAACATAGAAACATAGAAGGGGTCTTGTAATTAACTATGTTGTAATAAAGGTTTTGTTTATAGTAAGTTGGCTTTGAAGGAGTTACAAGCTCTTGTCTTGTCGAAAGAGTCTGGAGGTAAGATTTTTTTAAGAGTAAGTACAGACCTCCAGCTTTAGTAACTACTTCTAATGTGATAGGTCTGTATGAGTGATAGACATTCAAGCCCTCCACTAATGGAGTGTTATCACTGTTGTTGAACCCGGTCTTTGTGACTGCATATATCTACATATTCCAGGGTAAGTAATGCTTGTGGGGTGTAGAGTTTTTGGTTAATGCTCCTATCATTGAATATCAATACTTTAGTGTTGTCATGATTCTGTTTAGAAATGTTAGATGTTTTAAAATGCTGATTTTGCATAAAAAGGGTGCTGACAAGTGTTTAGCCATTATATGGAATATTTGGGGGGAGAGGTGCAGACCATTCCAGGCAAAGCAGTTTGGACTGTCTACCATCTTTTCCCAGACTGATATATATTATAGCCCCTTAGCAACCATAATCTAAGCCAATTGTTGAAGTATTTTTTATTGTATTGTTGCATCATTCTTTGTGATGGTAAATACTACTCAAGGCTAGGTACATACTTGCGTCAGACACCTGTTCAAAGAACTCTGCCATGTCTCTCTTCATTTAGTCCCGGGAGATATGTCTAAAGCTATTTACACCCATGTACACTATGACTGTGCCAAATATGTACTTGTAATGTAAGGATTTGACTGCTTGTGTGATAAGTCTTGGTGTATAATTGGCAACTGACTGAAACCCCCTCTTTGTACAACCTGGTGAGTGGTGAATCAGTTTGTCTGACAACAGAGTGATCTACATTGGTATGCTTGGTAGATTGCCTTACGGGCTTTTGGACTGAGCCTGTGTGACTCAGAGGGTGCTGCCTATGTTGTGGTTTGTGAGGTTGCTTAACTTGTTTCTTGAGTTACATTTAGGAGGCCTCTGGGGTTTAGGGAGGTTACTTCTACCATCCTTGGCATATGTAGGTCTATATGTTTGGTCTGAGGTGTTTGAAACTGGTTGAGTGTGGTGCTGTTACCTTGTTACTTGTAGTGACTTTGTGTGAGAGCTTGCCTCCAAAAACATTATATGCCTACACCTTTTACATGCTGTGCCAGACTATGTAAGTAGTAGGTGGTTGTCGATGAACATGGGACAGACTACGGAGAGCTTCTTTACATTTACTTGGGTCAGTATCCTCCCTAAGGATTCCGTTAGTTATTTAATTAAATCAGTCAGCTAGATGGTTGACATCTGCTTTTAAAAAGAAACAGCTGCTGTCTGGCCTAGTTGTGGATGTTGTTTTTAGTCTTATGAGCATTTTTCTTAATTTAGTTATATATAGAATATATAGAATTGGAAAACCCAAGTAGACCAAACTCATTTTCACTGGTGGCTCAGACAGAAAAGCCCCAACAGTGGTAATATTAGTCGTGCAGTTATTGGAAAGCAATACTAGACAGATATTGTAACATTCAACATGCAGAATGCAGCATTTATGTACGGTTATAGGAAAGGGCCCATATCAATAAACACAGCATTTACATATGGCTATCTGATTACAATACTTACATGCAGTTATCAGATAGAAATATTTGCATTATACATGCTTTGGTTTAAAAAGACAGTTTATGTAGGCTTCTTCAGATGACAATTCCTGCAAACATCTAGTAGAAATTGGGGAGAAACCATTGCACTGAAGTGAATTGAGGATTATTGATGGTTGCTACAGCATTAGACATAACATTCTTGAAGAGTTATTCATAGGTTCATAAGTAAGTACTAGGCTAGCTGCCCTTTCTGGCCATTTTAAGCCTAGCCAGTTTCCCTTTTTAGGATTGAATTAACCTAACCTGTTTAGTTAGAGATGGGCCTTACCCATTCCATGGTCAATAATTATATATTACCCCTAATAAGAATAAATGGGATCATACCATAGGTAATTTGGGGGGGGGGCCATGTAAGATATAAAACATTTAGGAGCTCCCTCTGTTCATTAGCAGTACAGGGGGAAGCCCTGGGGTAAATTTTCCATTTCCCATCCATAGATCTGAGTTGTACTTGAATATGAACAGGGGTGAACTTTGTTTTATGTGGATGAGGAGTCTGTTCCAGAGCAGTGGCATCCTCTGAGAAATATACCTACCCCTCCAAACCATTCTGCTGATGTTGCAGAAGAGGTTTAGACCCCTAGACTGAGTGTTTTTGATGCCATCTGACTTGCTCATATGCAGTAAATTCATCAGTGTTGGATTGGAGGATGCCTTGAATGCCACACACAAGTCACCTCTTAGCAGACTGTTGGATACTGACAGAGAGTTGAGTTAGTCCAAGTATGACATATTGTTCAGGCCTTGTATCCTGTTAGTGAGTTATGTTTGTGGGCTTTCCAGTTGCTGCAGGTGTCTAGACAGATACATGCCAAAGGGGGCATTATATTCAATGACTGGGCTAATGACAGCACAGCAAAGGGTGGCAATGACATCCCTATATAGATACAATCACTTTACTTATAAGCTGTGCAATATAGAAAGACTTTTGTACAATAATGGAGACATGTTGCTGAAAGTTTAGGTCACTGTCCACATATTTTCTCAAATACTTAACAACTGGGTCAACTCTTAGTAGTGTATTGCCAATGTGGTCGTTCCTGGGGTAGACGACTTCGCAAAGGATGCAATAATGTATTTTTTGGCATTTAGTTTCAGTCCATGAATTTGGTACCAGTTATTTATTTGAGACACACCTTCCTGCAGGATGGCTAAGTCATTTGGGGATTCATTGACTGCCCCTAACTTGCAGTCATCTAGAAACTTAGTGAGCCATAGCCCTTTGGTACTTACCTTTACATAAGAAAAGTTGTTGCCAAACACGCAAGGTCCCAGCACAGAATGCTGGTGGACTCCACTTGTAACTAATCACTTTGTGGAGGTAATTTCCCTTATTTTGATTTTCTGTATCCTATCTGTAAGACAGATGGCAATACAATGGGTGACATAGAGATTTATTCCCAGATTATTTAGCATTTTTACTAATCCTGAGTCAGGAATTGTATGAAACGTTTTGGCCAGGTTGAGGTATGTGGTGTGTACCATTTTGCCTTCATCCATTGTTTTGGTGTCCTTTTCAAAAAATCCACCTTGTTGAGTAAGCATGACCTGCCCTTTCCAAATCCAAACTGATACGGAGTCCAGTGTTTGGAGGCTGCATGCATCTTAACTGAATAGTTCCATGATAAGTCTTTCTATGGCTTTGAATATGAGGCTGGTCAGACATAAAGGTCTGTAACTGCCTGGGTCTGTGGAAGATCCTCCCTTATGTAGGGGAATGACCGTAGCTTCAACAGGCCATTTACTGTGATCGTACCTAATTTTGTATTTATGGGAAGGGTGTTTTTGGTCCCAGTGTGCATTTATTTTTAGATGTCTTTTTAGAATTCCCTAGCTGAGAAGTGTTGCCATTACTCTTTCTACAAATATGACTCTCTGATAAAATATACTGAAATTTAAAAATAATAATATATTCTAGTTCACATGAATGAATAGTATAGCTTCCTTTTCATCTTCTGTTTCTCAGTTATGTAGTCTGTTCCTCAGTGCTGTAGTAATATATCCCTTATTATACCTATAGAATATCACTGTACAGGCACGTCATGGTTCATCTTGTGTTCTCAATCATGTGGTCTGTTCCTCGGTGCAGTAGTAATATATCCTTTATTATACCTATAGAATATCACTGTACAGTCACATGTCATGGTTCATTTTGTATTCTCACTCATGTGATCTGTTCCTCAGTGCTGTAGTAATATATCCCTTATTACACCTATAGAATATCACTGTACAGTCACATGTCATGGTTCATCTTGCGTTCTCAATCATGTGATCTGTTCCTCAGTGCTGTAGTAATATATCCCTTATTACACCTATAGAATATCACTGTACAGTCACATGTCATGGTTCATCTTATGTTCTCAATCATGTGATCTGTTCCTCAGTGCTGTAGTAATATATCCCTTATTACACCTATAGAATATCACTGTACAGTCACATGTCATGGTTCATCTTGTGTTCTCAATCATGTGATTTGTTCCTCAGTGCTGTATTTATATATCTCTTATTACACCTATAGAATATCACTGTACAGTCACATGTCATGGTTCATATTGTGTTCTCAATCATGTGATCTGTTCCTCAGTGCTGTAGTAATATATCCCTTATTACACCTATAGAATATCACTGTACAGTCACATGTCATGGCACAGAAGCCATGGAAATGGTGGAATTTAATGAGAGTCACAGTGAGATTTTGTGACAATATTGAGCTATAGTACACCTGTCATCTCATCAACCACTGCCAGTGTTCATGTATTTTCTTTCTCTTTCATACACATTACTATAGAATTGTTTATTTTCTTCTTTTCAGAACATGTGTTTATTATTGAAAACGTAGCAGATGATGACTCCAACAGTCTCTGGTCAGCGGCTTCCACGTTCATCATCCTTTTCTTAATCAGTCTCCTGTACAGTGCAGGTGTCACTGTGTTTAAGGTATAGTCTTTACAACAGGTAATAGTATCACATCATCTGCAGTTTATATGAAATAATTCATTCAGAATGGTATACAGTAACAGAAGATAGGGCTGGAGTCCAGCAAGAAGGTTAGTAAGGAATACGTTGGGATGTCCAGTGAGGACACTGCAGCAACTGAGTGTGTCTAGAAAACATTTAGTGTGCATGCCGTTTGTTAGTCTATATTATATATATATATATATATATATATATATATATATATATATATATATATAAATATATATATATGTATATATATATATATATATATACATATATATATATATATATATATATATATATATATATAGTTTCACTTCATAATCTCAAAATGCTGAAATCTCGAATTTCAGCATTCTGAGACCATGAAGCTGAAAATGCAGAATGTCGAAAGTTTATAAGAACGAATTTGAATATCTCAAATTCACACTTATGCATTTCCGGTACATTACATGAAGTGTTTGACTGGTATGGTGTCTGGAATTGAAGGTGAGTGAGTGTCTGTGTGTGTTTTTGTATGTTGTGTACGTGGGTAAGGGTAGGGAGGTGTAAGTATGAGTGTGAGTGTTGGATTTGTTGGTGTTTGTGTATGTGCGATGTGTATTTGTGTGAGAGTGTAGAATGCCATGGTGTGATTTATTTATTTTTTTTGTTATGTGTGATCTCGGAGTTTGTATATATAAGTAGGGGGGTGCATGGGTGCTTGCCCCCCCGCTTACATGTAGTGTAGGGTTGTGTGGTTTTTGTGCTGTGGGCAGAATGGTATGTGTGTTATGTGGTGTATGGTGTATGTATGTTCGTGATTGTGGGTTTCGGGATTGTGAATGGTTCGGCTTCATAATTTTGAAATGCTCAAATTCAAGATTTCAGCATTTTAAGATTATGAAGTGAAGCTATATATATATATATATATATATATATATATATATATATATATATATATATGTGTGTGTGTGTGTGTGTGTGTGTGTGTGTGTGTGTGTGTGTGCGTGTGTCTAGGGCATTTCACTGAATGCAAATTTCACTGAAACTCAAATGACTGAACAGAAATCACTGAAAGCACAATTCACTGAAACAGATTTCACTGAAAGTTATATATGGCTTTTTCCCCACTGTAGTGTGATCCTGGGGTTAGTATATATAGTAAGGAGGGTGGGGGGCTACACCCCCACATATTTTAAGTATATATTATGTTTGGAAAAGAGAAATATATTGGAATTGCAAGTATCTATGTATATAGTTCAAAATATTTAAAATATGTGGGGGGTTATGCCCCCCCACACACACACCCTTACTGTATATACTAACTCCAGGGTCGCACTACAGTGGGGAAAAGGCCCTATATATATAACTTTCAGTGAAATGTGTTTCAGTGAATGGAGTTTTCAGTGAACTGAGTTTCAGTGAAAAGTGCACACTAATTTGACTTTCAGTGAAATGTGCATTCAGTGAAATGTCCTAGACCCACATATACACGAACATAGACAGATAAACACACACATAAATAAACACACACACACGAACACACATAAACAAGGATGAACCCAAACACTAAAAAACACACACCCACAAGCTCATACATACATGCACGTCCATGTGTGTGCACACACACACACACACACACACACACACACACACACACACACACACACATATATAAGTATCACCACAAGCCTCAAAGCAAGAGGACAGTACAAACCAAGGCAGAAGGTGTATCATTAGGAAACAGATTCCAGAAACAAAGAAAGCCCAGAAATCCAATAGAACAATTCATTGGAAAGAGGGACGGAATAAGACCAGAGGTTAGGGAAGTTAGAGCACTTCCCAGGTGTGACCAGAGGACACGAGAGGGCAGAACATCAGTGCACAACATCCTGTTAGGAACATGTGATGGTTTCATGCTGCACAGGAAGGACATATAGGGAAGGAGGGCAAGAATCAGTGGATTGTAAGTAATAAGTACTCACTGGATCTCCAGTAGTGTTTTATTCACAATGAAGATTGTAGACCCCTGGGATGGACTATGAGACTGGGTGGTAGATGGAGAGTTCACATAAGCAAAAGTCATAGGTGAAAACATGGTAAGTGGAAGGTAGGCCAGATGGGCAGGTAGAATGCTGAAGTTAATAAAGGGCAAACTAGACTGACTTATTGTCGCATATTTTCTATCAAGCAAATATGATGTGGTAGTAATATAATATAATATAATATATACATATGTGCAAGCATGTATGTGGGTATATATATGTCTGTGTACACACACACACACACACACACACACACACACACATATATATATATATATATATATATATATATATATATATATATATATATATATATATATATACATATATGGGTCTACTTTGCATAACCAAAATTACACTTTACCGAACTTTCCCAGATTATAATTTTTGGTGAAAGTTGTACTTTACTGGCACTTCTTTGTGACACGGGGCTTTTTTTAAGCAGCATCTTTTTTGCTAGTGAAATGGTTTTAAGGGCTGTTTTGGTTGACAGCATGTTTTAGGTTCATAGGTGATTAGCAGGGTAATGACTTCTGCGGGGGCCTTTTTAGCCCTAGCCTTGCTTCCCAAATGTATTTAGTGTTTGTTTGTCAGTCTTTGTATTACTTCCTGCTGCATCTCCTTCTTATTTGTTATTAGTGTGACTAATGCACGGATACACTGCAGCCATGATCTGGACCTAAGCACAACAATAGTATTAACATACAATGTCCAAGGACCCGATGACTTTATCAGCAGCTTTCCAAGCTACAACTTATACACGCAGATAGCAGATACTTGTATATCCCAGTCACGAGCTAGTGCACCAGATCTCTGTGTCTCGCTCATTCTGTCATCTGTCTGTTTGCAACCAAACGAGTAAACGCATGTGTGCACACATACATACACATGTGCATGCATGTACACACAAACCCACACCCACACATACAGGTGCACATGTGCACACACATACATACGCACACATGCACACGCTTGCACGAGCACACTCGCACGTGCACACGCATGCACACACAGTACTGCGGAGTGGAATGACCTCAGATTTAGTTATTATCTCTAAACCTGTAATAATGGCAGCTGAGAGCTTTATTTAATCATCCGTAAGGTTCATCCATCCATCCATCCATCCATCCATCCATCCATCCATTCATCCATCCATCCATCCATCCATCCATCCATCCATCCATCCATTCAGTGTAGTTATGTTGGAGACCATTTTCAGAACCAGGGAGGTAAGCAAATAACCAAAACAGCAGTGCGGTTACCCTGTTTTAACACAATTGTACTTACATACTGAGCAACAGAGTTATTACTACTGTGTATAATTTATCTGTCTATAGATAGTGAAACAAATAGAAAGATAGACAGATAGATAAACAGATAAATACACAGACAGTTAAATAGATAAACAGATAGTATTGTGTTTAAGTATGAAGGTCCTTTCTAACCCAGTTCAAGTGCAACTTGGACAATTAGATGGGGAACATGGAATTCATCCCTGGTTTGGCACCTACTGTATGTCTCTAATGGACACATGCAACCTGTAAATGGTTCATCTCCCAGGCCCTAGCTTATAAATATTTCATCTCCCAAGCCCCTGCTTACACTTATCAAGGGTACCTAAACTTATTTGAGATTTGAATGCATGGCTAGGCTTAAAATGGCCCTTGTGGTCATTAGCCTAGTAACCACCTATGAACCTATGAACCTGATACAGGAAAGCTTAGAAAGAAAATGCTATAGCAATAACCCATGGCTGGGTGTGAGTAATGTTTGATTTACCCATGGTTGGTGTGGTTTGGTCATGAGGGCAAAGCCCTAGTGACGAAACAAAGTCAACTGTGGGTAAATCAGCATTACCCACACCCAGCCATGGGTTATGGCTATTATACAATGACATTATTTAAGAAAAAAGTTACTTACTTACTTACTTTTCATAAATAATGTCCTTCTATACTAGCACCATGCTGCCCTTCTGTGTTTTTTCTCAGTATCCTGCAACTTCTTGATGCACTGCGCATGTGTAGGGGACTTACGTTCCTATGCTTACACAGTACATCAGTGCTGTGTAAAGGAAGCAACGGAGAAAGAAAAATCCCTGTTACTTTTTTGTTGTTGCTGTTTTTAGTTAAAAAAATGAAATAGGGAAACTTCAAATGTGCAGGAGAGATGGGACGCGGAAAATATAAGGGTAATCAGATGCGTTTCTCTAGTTTTGTATAAAGTACATGATTATTGTTGTATTTTTCTCTGTCCCATCGGTCTTGTTCTTTTGAAGTCTCCAGTTTTTTTAAGTTTAGGTTTTTTTTTTTAAATTAAAGAAACGTAGATTTTCCATAGCATATATTAATAGAAGAAAGTCTGGGCGACTGGACTTTTTTCTATTGGTATATGCTTGATTTACAACAAGCACGCTGGTTAGACTGACTAATCAGTGTGCTCATTTTTGAATGTTAATGACCAGTCATTGTATAATATGCAGAAGAATATGAATATTATCATTTGCTCTGAAAGCAGTATGTGTGGCTAATTTATACTGTAAATGCAATTAAATTTACAAGAAGGAAGATGAGATGGGAAACAGATCTGCTGAAATCTGACTCCATTACAGAGAAAGATCATTACTTAAGAGTTAGGTAATATGAAGGAAAAGAGGGATAAACTTGCAAGGACAAGAAGTAGGGGAAATATTGTGCAGTTTTGTGCACTCCAGACAAATAATTCCATACAGAACAGTAGAGGAGTTATTTGCCAATAACATAATTAACATGCATTAGAAACCATCTGAACTTTAAGATGAATATCACATGAGGTAAAACACTGACAGATTAGCAAGAAGTTCTGAGTATGAAAATCAACATCTTCAGAAGTGGTCATGTACTGTCCCATACAACAAGGAGTGGTCACGTACTGTCCCATACTCATGTACTGCCCCATACAACAAGGAGTGAGCATGTACTGTCCCATACAAGGAGTGGGCATGTACTGTCCAATACAACAAGGAGTGGTCTCATACTGTTCCATACAACAAGGAGTGGGTGTGTACTGTCCCATACTCATGTACTGGCCCATACAACAAGGAGTGAGCATGTACTGTCCCATACAAGGAATGGGCATGTACTGTCCAATGCAACAAGGAGTGGTCTCATACTGTCCCATACAACAAGGAAAGGTCATGCACTGTCCCATACAAAAAGGAGAGGCCACATACTGTCCAACATAACAAGGAAAGGTCACATACTCTCCCATACAACTAGGAGAGGTCATGTCCTGTCCCATACAATAAGGAGTGGTCACGTACTGTCCCATATAACAAGGAGTGGACATGTACTGTCCGATACAACATGTAGTAGTCCTGTACTGTCCCATACAACAAGGAATGGTCACATACTGTCCCATACAACAAGGAGTGGTCATGTTCTGTCCCATACAACAAGGAGTGATCATGTACTGTCCCATACAACAAGGAGTGGGCATGTACTGTCCCTTACAACAACGAGTGGT
This sequence comes from Protopterus annectens, assembly GCF_019279795.1. NCBI lineage: Eukaryota > Metazoa > Chordata > Ceratodontiformes > Protopteridae > Protopterus > Protopterus annectens. Next base: position 29,780,069 of record NC_056745.1, read on the forward strand.
CATGTACTGTCCCATATAACAAGGAGTGGTCATGTACTGTCCCATACAACAAGGAATGGGCATGTATTGTCCCATATAATCCTCAACATCATAACTGCTATTAATTACAATTAAAGAACTTCAGCTCAGAAAATTCTCCAAATTTTATAGCAGTATATGTAAATCTCACAACAATGACTACTTCAACATGTTTTCCAGCTTTTTCAGTGTCTATAAACTCACTTTTGTTGCTTATGAGAATTTTTTTCAAAACAAGCTTACTGATTTCTATTGGTCATGTGAATTGGCCCTGTAACAACCAATCAAAGCAAGGTGAAGATGAAGAAGAACTCCAGGAGAGTCACAATAGTGTCCATCATCCCCTTTCTGTGAGTTAAATCTGTTCTGAACTACTTAGCCAAGGTGGTGAATAGTGTATTATATGAAACCAGGGAGGTGATTTGTGTTATACTACAGCTAGAACTTGTGAATGTCTTACACTCCTAGAATAACCTGTACTTCTTGTGCAATTAAAGATCCTAGCAGCTAAAACAATCATTTAAATTATCTTCTTTTACATATTACAAGCTGTTTTTGTACTACTAAATGAATGGGTGTTGCAGTGATGTAGTAGGTGCATGTTGCACTTATTATGGACTTCACTAAGGCTCAGAGTTGAACCTTTCCTACATTGTGATAGGTCTTACTAAGGCTCAGCATTGCACCTTTCCCACGTTATGGTGGACCTCACTAAGGCTCAGGGTCGCACCTTTCCCACGTTATGGTGGACCTTACTAAGGCTCAAGGTCGCACCTTTCCCACGTTATGGTGGACCTTACTAAGGCTCAGGGGCACACCGCTCCTATGTTATGGTGGGCCTTACTAAGACTCAGGGTTGCATCTTTCCTACATTATGGTGGGCCTTACTAAGGCTCAGCATTGCACCTTTCCTATGTTATGGGGGGCCTTACTAAGGCTTGGGGTTGCACCTTTCCTACATTCCAGTGGGCCTTATTAAGGCTCACAGTTGTACCTTTCCTACGTTATGGTGACCTGTACTAAGGCTCAGGGTTGCACCTTTCCTACATTGTGGTGGGCCTTACTAAAGCTCAGGGTTGCACCTGTCCTACATTATGGTGGGCCTTACTAAGGCTCAGTGTTGCACCTTTCCTATATTATGGTGAGACTTACTAAGGCTCAGTATTGCACCTTTCCTACATTATGGTGTGCCTTACTAAGGCTCAGCATTGCACCTTTCCTACATTAATGTGGGCCTTACTAAGGCTCAGGGTCACACCTTTCCTACATTATGGTGGGCCTTACTAAGGCCAGCATTGCACCTTTCCTATGTTATGTTGGGCCTTACTAAGGCTCAGCATTGCACCTTTCCTACGTTATGGTGGGCTTTACTAAAGCTCAGCATTGCACCTTTCCTACATTATGGTGGGCCTTACTAAGGCCCAGCCTTGCACCTTTCCTACATTATGGTGAGCCTTACCAAGGCTCAGCTTTGCAACTTTCCTAAATTATGGTGGGCCTTACTAAGGCTCAGCATTGCACCTTTCCTAAGTAATGGTGGGCCTTACTAAGGCTCCACACTGCACCTTTCCTACATTATGATGAACCTTACTAAGGCTCAGTATTGCACCTTTCCTACGTAATGATGGGCCTTACTAAGGCTCAGCATTGCACCTTTCCTACATTATGGTGAGCCTTACTAAGGCTCAGCATTGCATCTTTCCTACATTATGGTGGGCCTTACTAAGGCTCAGTGTTACACCTTTCCTTCATTATATTGTGCCTTACTAAAGCTCAACATTGCACCTTTCCTAAGTAATGGTGGGCCTTACTAAGGCTCAGCATTGCACCTTTCCTACATTATGGTGAGTCTTACTAAGGATCAGCATTGCACCTTTCCTACATTATGGTGAGTCTTACTCATGGTGCTCATAAATCCTTTTCCTAAGGGCTCTCTCGGTTTTCCCTATATAAAAACTAAGACATTGTGTGCATAGTCCTAGATATACAACCCCTTTTGCCCCACAATTATAATGGTGGTCAGCATCAAATCTGAATTTCCTAGATGGAAGATAAAAGGAGCTATCATTCATAATAAAAGTACACTGCTTACATGCCCCACATTTGTAGGTACCAGGTTTAGATGGACAATACCCCAAGTCCAAAAAATGTTTTTTTTCAAATAAGCCTTTTAAATTAACATCCCTTCTTTTCACAAAATTAGGGTGTTCCTGCACTATATCCTTAAAATCATCATGAAGGGTCAATACAGGCCAATATTTTAACACTATGTGTTCCACATGTTGTGAATCCTCTGAAAATGTGTGGATAAAACTATTGTATAGGTTGAATTGTTCAGTTTGTTCAGTCTGCTCAACCCATTGAAAGCCACTACCTAACAATGGAAGATATTTTGATTGCCTGTTATCAATCTTTGAGCCAAATTGTTAACTAAATGGGCTGGATAACCCCTTTCATAAAAAGTTTTTTTTAAAAATCCATTTCCTCTAAAAAATATTTGTCAGTACTACACATCTTAGATGCACGAATAAATTGCCCCTTTACTAAACCCTTCTTTTGATGGAAGGGATGACCACTCTGAAAATGCAAATATGAATTAGAAAAGGTGGCTTTCCTGTATAATTTGGACTGGAAAGTGTGGTTACAGTAGTCTTTAAATATGGATACATCAAGATAGTTAAGCATATCTTTACTAACATTGTAGGTAAAGGATAAAAAATGTGTAGTGGAATTTATATAACTCATAAACTCCAAAAAAACAGGCAAGGTTCCATTGCATAATAAACAAATATCATCAAGGTATCGTTGGTAATGGACTATATATTGTATCCAATGTGTAGAAAATATAAGGTTGTTCTCCCAGTAGTGCAACACGATGCTGACGTATAATGAGGCGCAGGCAGCACCCATCACCACACCCTTTTTCTGTTTAAATAATTCACCATTGAAATAAAGGAAATTGTTTTCGAGGACAACTTCCATAAGTTCTACAATTAAACTAATAATGTTAGAACTAAGGTCAGATTCTGAGGCCAGAATATCATTGAACCACTCTAACCCAATGGAATGGGGAATACTGGGGAACAGTTCTACAATTTAAGTTACCTGTAACACATTGCACTTAAGTTACCTGGCACTTGCTCACTAAAGCAATTATATAAGTCAGCACTAAAAATTAAAAGCACTACACCCTCACTCCCCACTGGCCCTGGTTTTCAATTATTAAGGAATTCCCAATATTATTCTAGCATGTCCAAAGGTGAGTTGTCAATCTCCTCTCCGGTCCAGCTGGTGAATCTGGGAATCTTGAGGCAATGTTACAACTGCCTCATGTACACAGACAACCCTCTCCTCCTCCCAACAAATTCCAACACATGTGAGAGATGCAACCATATAGCCAAACTGGAGGCTAAGCTCTCTCAACTCAGTACTGGCATAACCAGTCAGGAGGAGAAGGAAACCACACTCACTACAATTCCAGTCTCACATAGACCTACCACGACAGCAAACCAAACACATAATCACACAAAACATACTGAGGCTCTAAATAAAGGTCTGTCAAGCAGCAGAGACCGCCAAAGCAGACACCCAAGCAGCCGCTACCCCAAAACAAAACACATGCAACACATATCTCACAAAGCCAGTGTGCCGAACAGTCACAGCCCTTAAGACTAAACAACACACCTGATACACTTGTAATAGGTGACTCTATCGTCAGGCACACTGATGTCCCGCTCACCAGGCTGAACAAGGAGAGGGTCATGGTGAGCTGCCTGTCGGGCGCTAGGATCCACCACATAACACAAGCACTCAGGTCACTCCAAGGCAAGTACAAATATGACTCAGTCATTGTCCATGCTGGTGTGAATGATCTGAGATGTACCTCCCTGGACTACATGAAAAGAGACATAAAGGAGCTCTCTGAGCATGTAGCCCAGGCCGGTATGACCTTGAGTAGCATCTTACCCTCACCAAGAATGATGCCACAGTATGAAGACAAGATGATCAATTTCAACAATTGGCTTAAGTACTGGTGTCATTCAAAGGGGATCCAATGCCTGTCAGCTTGGGATGATATGCTCGACAAGCCACGATGCTTTGCTAGAGACGGCTTGCACCTGTCACCCCTGGGCTTTCAGATATTGGCAAAGGCTCTTGCTACCCCCATAATGCCTTGTATAGGCAAGGCTCAAAAGACAAACCCACCTCCATAGGTATCACAAGGGATAAGAAACTTAGAGTAATGCTACTTAACACCAGAAGTCTAAACCTCAAGATGCATGCACTTAAAACTCTCCTTAGCATGGAGAACATCGATATCTGTGCAGTAACAGAAACCTGGTTCATGGCTCCCAAGAGCACCCCAGCACTACCAGGTTATACCTCATACCATGCTTTTCGGCCCCAAAACTTGGACCGAACCATGAAAGGAGGGGGAGTATCGATATTCATCAAAGATACCCACACCTCCAGGTTGGTGGCAAAGCACGAAGCATCAGAGACTATCCATGTGCAACTAACAGTGGGTAAAACTGCCTTCCAGTTTATTAGCCTGCTACAGACCACCCTCCCAAACCCAGGAACCCCACTCGGCCTTCCTGAGAACACTGGAAAATATGAAGGTCTCTCCAAACACCATTATATTGGGCGACTTCAACTACCCAAACATAGACTGGGAGCATTACTCTAGCTCCAACACCCTAGCCCAAAGGTTCCTAGAATTTATAAACTCAAATGCTATGGAACAACTTGTTACCACTCCCACAAGAGGGGAAAACATACTGGACCTGATCATCACCAACATGGGGACTCTATGCTCCAGACCAGAAGTGTATCCCTCACTGGTAAGATCAGACCATTAACTAATCTCACTGGATATTCATATCCCAATCCCACCCCCTGCCCAGAAAACCACAGTGAAAAACTTCTCTAAAGCAAATTTCACACTCCTCAAAACTGAGGTGGAATCCTTCAAAGCCCCCGGCCTGTGGAAAATACGGCCCAGACCACAGAATCCTTTATAAACGCATTCTATGAACACCTTCAGGAATGCATGGATCATGCGATCCCAAATAAAACCAAGACTCAATCCTCCAAAGGCAGACGTCCTGTCTGGTGGACCCGAGCCATAAACAAACTATACAATAGAAGGAGGAAGCTACTAAATGATAGAGCAAAATCCCAAAAAGGGAAGGCATCACTGATCAGTATTAGCAAAAAACTACGGGCACACATAAAATTGTCTAAGGCCAGCTTCGAGAGAAAAATTGCACAGGAAACTAAGGATAATCACAAGGCTTTCTTTAGTTATGTTATGAACCTGGGTGGTAATTCCCAGATATGCTCAGAATTAGTCCAAAATGACAAAAAATACACCGAACCCACAGACATTGCCAACATCCTAGCTGACAGGTTCAACGCAAACTCCCCCCCCCCATCCCCACCAAAAGGGCAAATATCTATCCCAGCAGAGTGCTGCCCCCCTGACATCTCAGATGCTCAGGTAAGAGCCGCCCTCTCCAAAGCAAAACACAGCATCAATGGGACCAGACGGTGTCCCGGCTGCCCCTACATGAACTCCAAGAAGAGCTAAACCCAAACATAAAACTACTGTTCAATCTCAGCCTTACTACAGGATATGTGCCCAAAGAGTGGCGTACAGCAACAGTGGTCCCTCTTCATAAAGGTGGTGCCTCAATGGATCCTGGAAACTATCACCCCATAAGCCTGACTAGCTTGGTCTGCAAAGCTATGGAAAGGATCATCATGGACCTCATAAATAAAGATATTGGGGACCTACAAACACTGGATCCTACCCAGTTCAGCTTTGTTAAGGGCAGATCCTGCCTCTTAAACCTGGTTGATTTCTTTGAAACAGTCACCAAGGTCAATGATGAGGGGAAGGTGGTCCACACAGCCTACCTGGACCTCGCAAAAGCCTTCGATACAATACCCCACTCGGGCATTATAGATAAGCTCACCAGCTTAAATATAAACCCCTATGTCACTAGATAGATTGCAAATTGGCTCAAGGACAGAACCCACATGGTTAGAATTGCTGGAGCCATGTCAGACTCCAAACCAGTTACAAGTGGTGTCCCACAAGGCTCAGTCCTGGGACATCTCTTGTTCGGTATATATTTCTCGGAGGTACAGGCCAACACGGAAGGACTGTGGCTGACCAAGTTCGCAGATGACTGCAAACTGGGCGCCATAATTGACTCTCCAGCCGACACAAGCATCCTCCAAAAGGGCCTCATAGAAACAGACAACTGGTGCCAGAGCCATGGCCTCAAGCTAAATGCCAAAAAGTGTATAGTCATCCCCTTTGGCAAAAACAAAGTGCCCACAAATTACCACATAGGTGGTAATCCATTAAGTACAGAAGAAGTAATTAGGGACCTGGGGACCCAAGTAATAGCAATCTCTCATTTGACAACCACGTGGCCAAAGTGGTTAGAAAAACATTTTATATAGCCCACCTAATCATGAAGGGATTCACATCTAGATCAGGTGGCGTCATAGTGCCTCTTTACTCATCCCTCATCAGGCCCATAATTGAGTACAATGCCCCTTTTGGGATGTACCTTACCAGACACCTGCAGGAACTGGAAAGACCCCAAAAGTACCTCACCAAGAGGATCAAAGGGCTCAAACAGATGCCATATGCTGCCCGGTTAAAGAAACTCCAGCTCTACTCAGTGGCATACTGCCTGTTCAGAGGTGATCTGTGCCTGACGTATAAAGCCATGTCCAACCCGGAATTAATGGACATGCTGCACCTCAGAAAATCCAAATCCCATCGAGCTATGCGCTCGAGAGACTTGAACCTCAGCACTGAAATAAATAGGACATGCTGGAGGGACAGATTCATAACCCAGAGGCTCCCTTCACTCTGGAATGACTCTCTTCAAGAGGAATCTTGATGAGTGGATGGGAGATCGTAGGTTTACCCCGGTATCACTTCTATGTCACTGTTAGACAGAGGCACAGTATACTAACCTCGAAAAAGGGCATAGCAAAATAAATTTAAAATGGTTGGCAAAAGCCAAACACATTCTGGCTAGGCTTATAAATGCCCTAGGGCAGATAGCCTAGTATGAACCTATGAACCTATGAATATCAATAGTTATCATAAGTAAGTCAGGGTTAAATAACCTTTGTTCAAAGCCTTTAAGAAAGTCCCAAAGAATCCTTGCATATATGTTGTAATGAAGAAGAACATTTCTTTGTAATATAATCAATAAATTTACCCAGTGGTTCTGTGATGCTATCTGCTCCTGAAACAATGGCCTAAATTTCAAGGGATCTATACCTTTGTGAATTTTAGGTATCCCAAAGATTATTGGGATCCTAGGTTTGTTAACATGTAAATAATTATATAACCTTTCATTAATAGCTCCCTGCAGTAGATGGTTCGATAACATAAAACTAATTTTAGAATATTGTTCAGGGTCCTGTAATATGTTGTGGAGGTAGGTGTCATATGTACAATTGTACATTAAGACCACCTCCCCTCCCTTGTCAGGTTTCATCACCCTAACATCCTCTTGGGTAAGAAACTTAGTTAACTGCTGCAGCTTAGGATCAAAGTTGGTAGATGGAACATGGATCCTGTTGGAGCATAACTTTCTTAAATCAATTTCCACTAACTCCTCAAAAACTTTAAGGGATGAATGTAAGGGGGGGTTGTAAGTACTAGCCATTGTAAGCCCCTCCTTAGTGTATAATTGCCCATTTAAACTGTAATGCAAGGTTCAAGTGTCTGACAAATAATTTGAGATCCACCAAAGCGTTAGTCAAGTTAAAAGAACACAGTGGTACGAACTGAAAGCCCTTAGTAAAAAGCTCAAAAAAATCTGAAGTTACTTCCAAATCAGTAAAATTAAATATAGTGAAATTATCATTCTATACCACCATGTAATTTTTATCAGATGATTCCAATGATAAATTCAAAAGTTCATGACCAACCAGATTACCTATCTGTGTGACCTGCTCCAACCCCGTCGCTGATGTGTCGTGTCCCTGCCCCCTGGTCTGTCCGGGGGATAATAAAAATCCTGAAAACTATTCTTGTTCACTTTCTGTGCTGACCATTCACTTCTCCTAGGCAAATCAGCTGATGACATATCATGGGTGTGTGCAGTATCATTGTTTCTATCAACAACTTGTTTAGTGGTCCATTTACCCTTACCCGGTAACGGGTAAGCCGTTCCTTCCCTGTACTCAATGACATTGCGTTCCAATTTTCAAATTTTCTGATTAACTATTTTGACACAATATTGGTCAACTTCATTAAAAACATTATTGTAGTTCTTTTTTATACTTAGAAAATCCTTATTTTTAACAACAGAATTGTTCAACATATTTACTTCTTTTAACAAACTATCAGCTTTTGCTTCATAATCCTCTATCATGAGGTCTAACATTTCTAAACCAACTTTGTCAAATAGTACATCAAGTTTATTGTACAGGTCAGAACCAGGCAAAGCACTGTTCGGAAATTTGTAGCAGCGTAATCCTTTTGGAACACGCCGCACCTGAACACATTCTTTAAGATAATCAATCTCCATCTGTGTACTTTTGTAAGCGTACAGTTTATCACTTAAATTGTTAAATTTGTTTACTGCACACGCATTAGAATGAGAACTGACTGAAACAGTACCTTGTTTGAAAAGAAATGACCGCTCAGTCCAAGCGTTGAAATTAAAATCCTTTTTGGAAGAATTCAAATTAAAAGCGTGGCTGGTGTGCTTGCTTCCAGACGGCTCCTGTAGATCGGTATTAACCAATAAAATCTCGCCAGGAAGTTCCATTGGTAATGCACCATTCAGCCCTTGTTTCGGTGATAACGTAGATTTCTTCCTACAGCCCTGTTGTTGGTTACCAGGAAACAGGCTAACAGGGTCATTTATATCCCAGATTCAATGAGTTAGTTAGCTGGGTAAGCTTAAATTCTCCACGAGTGACCGGAGCTTCATCCAGTTCACTTCTGAATAGCAGTGGTGTCTCCTGTAAATCAGTCTGGTCCGCTCCTTCAGCCATGGAGATATGAACCAAGAAGTAAATCCCAAAAAACCAAGGCAAATAAAATGAACTCCATGAACAAAGAAGGCCAAACTGAAAGAACTGAAAAACGGCTTTATTAAGCAACAAAATGAAATAAATCAATCAAGCGTTTTCGCCAGGTAAATACCTGGCTTTCTCAAGATAAAACACAATACAATTGAAGTGTTTAAATACATGTGTAACTAGTCACATGATATCTAATTAGTGTATGAAACATTCAATTGAATTAAATTAAAATACCCTCACTCGATAAATAAAACTCCTATATGAGCGTAAACAGTACTTAAAATAAATACTTAAAATTGTTAAAAAACATTGAAAAATTACTATAAAATCACTGAGATGATGAATTTACAAAATATGTATGTATAAATGCGTGTAAAGATATAAATACAAATACAAGAACAATTACTAACTGTAACCATAAAATTCATTACCTGGCTTTTCTTAGCTAGAGCACACTGGATATACTAATATTCTCATTAAGACCCGGGGGTCTTGCAGCATTAAGTCTGAGCTGCCATAAAAGCTCTCTATGTTTTTTTGAAGAGTGCTAATGAGGAACTTTGCTTGACATAGATGGGTAGATTGTTCCAGAGTATGGGGGAGTCTCTGGGACAGGAATCTATCCCTCCAGCATGTCCTTTTTATTGTGGTGACAAGGTTTAGGTCCCTAGAGTGTGTAGCTCAGAGGAATTGGGATTTCTTTAGGTGTAGCATGTCCAACAGCTCTGGGTTTGACATAGCTTTATATGTTAGGCAGAGATCACCTCAGAGTAGGCGATATGCTATGGAGTAAAGCTGGAGTTTTTAGAGATGGTCAGTGTAGGGCATCTGTTTGTGGCCAGTAATATTCTTTGTGAGGTACTTCTGTGGCCTTTCTAGCTGCTGTAGATGTCTTGTGAGGTACATTCCAAAAGGGGCATTGTACTCCATAATGGGTCTAATGAGTGTCGAGTAGAGGGGAACAATGACCTCTTTTTTCCTGGATGAGAACCCTTTTGTGATGAGGTGTGCCACATAGAAGGATTTCCTGACTATTGTGGCGATGTGATTATCAAATGAGAGACTACTGCCCACCTGGGTCCGCAGGTCTCTTATCACGCATTTGGCATTAAGTAGACAGCCGCCTATGTGGTAGTTCATGGGTACAGAGTTTTTACCAAATGTGATGACAATGCACCTTTTGGCATTGAGCTTGAGGCCATGGCACTGACACCAGGCATCTGTCTCAGTGAGGCCCTTCTGTAGGATGTCAACATCATTTGGGAACTCAACTATGGCTTCTAGTTTGCAGTCATCTGCAAACTTTGTTAGCCAAAGGCCTTCTGTGTTAGCCTGTACTTCAGAAAAGTAGATACCAAACAGGAGAGGTCCCAGGACTGAGCCCTGTGGCACTCCACTTGTCACTGGTTTTAGGTCAGATTTGGAGTCTGCAACTTTTACAGTGTGGGTTATGTCAGTAAGCCAGTTGGCAACCCATCTTGTGAGATAGGGATTTATACCTAGTTTAGTGAGTTTAGCTATAATTCCAGAATGGGGGATGGTGTTGAAAGCCTTGGCGAGGTCAAGATAGGCTGTGTGAACCACCTTACCCTTGGGTACAGCTTTGGTGACTGCCTCAAAGAAGTCAATCAGGTTCAGGAGGCATGATCTGCCTTTCACAAACCTAAACTGGGTGGGGTCCAGAGTTTGGAGGTTACCAATGTCTTTGTTTATGAGTTCCATGATGATATGTTCCATGGCCTTACAGACCAGGCTCATCAGGCTAATAGGGTCATAGTTCCCGGGATCAGTGGTGGCTCCCCCTTTGTGGAGTGGGATAACTGTTGCTGTGCTCCATTCAGTGGGCACAAAGCTGGATGTGAGACTATGATTGAACATGGTGCTTAGGTGGGGAGCCAGTTCATTCTGAAGTTCGTGTATAATGCAGCCTGGGATGTTGTCCGGTCCCATAGATGCTGTATTTTTTGGCTTTAGAGAGTGCAGCCTTTACCTCCGTAGTTGTGATTACAGGGACTCTGAATTTTTCCTTTATAGATATGGGCCCTTTAGGGCATGAGGGTGGGTGGGGGGGGGGTAATGTTAGCACTGAACCTATCTGCCAGGACATTGGCAATGTCAGTTGGTTCTGTAATTTTCATGCCGTTGTGTTGTAACTCAGAGCAGATCTGGATGTTGCCATTGAGATTCTTGACATAGCTATAGAATGCTTTGTGGTTGTCCCTAGAATCAGTAGCAATTTTGTTTTTGTAGTTAGCTTTGGAGGATCTTATAAGGGATCTCAGCTTCTTACTGTGGCTGACCAGGGAACTTCATTGGCCCGAATTGTACCCAGATTGGTTTTTTTTTGGG